>NW_027220363.1:0-20657 GCF_027580195.1 Bos mutus
CGTGGCTATCCTGCACTGATCACGTGGATATCATGCACTGATCACGTGGCTGATCACACACGTATCACGTGACTGATCATGCAATGATCACGTGACTGACCATGCACTGATCACATGACTGATCATCCACTGAACAGTTGGCTATCATGCACTGATCACGTGGTTGATCATACACTGATCACGAGACTGATCATGCACTGATCACGTCTATATCATGCACTGATCACATGACTGCCCATGCACTGATCACGTGGATGATCATACACTGATCATGTGACAGATCATGCAGTGATCACGTGGCTATCATGCACTGATAAATTGGCTGATCATACTCTGCTCCCGAAACTGATCATGCACTCATCACGTGGCTATCATGCACTGCTCACGTGGCTGATCATGCAATGATCACGTAGCTACCATGTACTGGTCACCTGAGTGATCATGCACCTATCACGTAATTGATGTTTTGTGTCACACACTGATCATGTGCATCTGGAGGCAATGAACAAAGAGCTGAGTAGGCAGGAATCAGCCAGCAGGCTATAATCATGGAACTCATGTGTGAGGAATCATGCTGCTCAGCTGGCAATAATCAAGCAATTGAGCAGGCAGGAATTATGCAGCTCAGCTGGCAGTTGTCAAGCAGATGACAGGCAGGAATCGTGCAGCTCAGCTGGCAATTGTCAAGCAGATGAGCAGACAGTAATCACGCAGCTCAGCAGGCCCTGACCACGTGACTGAGCATGCACTGTTCACGTGGCTGATCATACACTGATCACGTGATTGATCATGCACTGATCACTTGGCTATCATGCACTACTCACGTGGCTGATCATGCAATGATCATGTAGCTACCATGTACCTGTCACGTGACTGACCATACACCCATCATCATGCACTGATCACGTGACTGTTCACGCACTGATCACGTGGCTGATCATGCCCTGATCACGTGGCTATAATGCACTGATCACATGGCAGATCATACACTGTTCACGTGCCTGGTCATGCACAGATCACGTGACTAATCATGAACTGATCAGCTGGCTATAATTCACTAATCACGTGGATATCATGCACTGATTACGTGCCTGTCATGCACAGATCACGTGACTAAACATGAACTGATCACGTAGGTATCATGCACTGATCACGTGGCTGATCATACATTGTTCACGTGTCTGATCATGCACTGATCACGTGGCTGATCATACACTGCTCATGTAGCTGATCATGCACTGATCACGTGTCTATCATGCAGTGCTCACGTGGCTGATCCTGCAATGATCAAGTTGCTAACATGCACTGGTCACGTGACTGATCATGTAATGGTAACATAATTGATCATGCACTGATCACGTGGCTATCATGCACTGATCACATGGCTGATCATACACTGATCACGTGCCTGGTCATGCAGAGATCACGTGACTACTCATGAAGTGATCACGTGGCTATCATGCACTGCTCACGTGGCTGATCATGCACTGATGACGTGTCTGGTCATGCACTGATCACGTGGCTGATCATGCACTGATCACATAATTGATCATGCACTGATCATGTGGCTGATCATGCACTGATCACGTGGCTGATCATACACTGATCACGTGACTGATCATGCACTGATGACGTGTCATGCACTGATCAATGCATGATGGCTGATCACGCGTGTGGCTCATCATGCACTGCTCACGTGGCTGATCATGCAATGATCACGCAGCTACCATGTCCTGGTCACATGACTGATCATGCACTGATCATGTGACTGATCATGCACTGATCACTTGGCTATCATGCACTACTTACGTGGCTGATCATGCAATGATCATGTAGCTACCATGTACCGGTCACGTGACTGTTCATACACCCATCAGGTGACTGATCATGCACTGATCACGTGGCTATCATGCACTGTTCACGTGGCTGATCATACAATGATCACCTGCCTTGTCATGCACAGATCACGTGACTAATCATGAACTGATCACGTAGCTATCAAGCACTGATCACCTGGATGATCATGCACTGATCACGTGGCTATCATGCAATGATCACGTGGCTATCATGCACTGATCACATGGCTGATCATGCACTGATACCGTGACTGAGCATGGACTGATCATATGACTATCATGTAGTGATCACGTGACTTAATGGTGCTGATCTTGCGCTGATCATGTTTGCTATCATACACTGATCATGTGCCTCTGGAGGCAATAAACAAAGAGCTGAATAGGCACGAAAAAAACAGTCAGCAGGCAATAATCATGGAACTCAGCTGTGAGGAATCATGCTGCTCAGCTGGCAATAATCAAGCAGCTGAGCAGGCAGGAATTACGCAGCACAGCTGGCAATTGTCAAGCAGATGACAGGCAGGAATCGTGCAGCTCAGCTGGCAATTGTCAAGCAGATGAGCAGACAGTAATCACGCAGCTCAGCAGGCCCTGATCACGTGACTGAGCATGCACTGTTCACGTGGCTGATCATACACTGATCACGTGATTGATCATGCACTGATCACTTGGATATCATGCACTTCTCACGTGGCTGATCATGCAATGATCACGCAGCTACCATGTACTGGTCACATGACTGATCATGCACTGATCATGTGACTGATCATGCACTGATCACGTGGCTATCATGCACTACTTACGTGGCTGATCATGCAATGATCTTGTAGCTACCATGTACCGGTCATGTGACTGATCATACACCCATCAGGTGACTGATCATGCACTGATCACGTGGCTATCATGCACTATTCACGTGGCTGATCATACACTGATCACCTGCCTGGTCATTCACAGTTCACGTGACTAATCATGAACTGATCACGTAGCTATCATGCACTGATCACCTGGCTGATCATGCACTGATCACGTGGCTATCATCCAATGATCACGTGGCTATCATGCACTAATCACTTGGCTGATCATGCACTGATACCGTGACTGAGCATGGACTGATCACATGACTATCATGTAGTGATCACGTGACTTAATGGTGGTGATCATGCGCTGATCATGTTTGGTATCATACACTGATCATGTGCCTCTGGAGGTAATAAACAAAGAGCTGAGTAGGCACGAATCAAACAGTCAGCAGGCAATAATCATGGAACTCAGCTGTGAGGAATCATGCTGCTCAGCTGGCAATAATCAAGCAGCTGAGCAGGCAGGAATTACGCAGCACAGCTGGCAATTGTCAAGCAGATGACAGGCAGGAATCGTGCAGCTCAGCTGGCAATTGTCAAGCAGATGAGCAGACAGTAATCACGCAGCTCAGCAGGCCCTGATCACGTGACTGAGCATGCACTGTTCACGTGGCTGATCATACACTGATCACGTGATTGATCATGCACTGATCACTTGGATATCATGCACTGATCACGTGGCTGATCATACAGTGTTCTCGTGTCTCACCATGCACTGATCACGTGGCTGATCATACACTGCTCACGTAACTGATCATGCACTGATCACGTGGCTATCATGCACTGAATACGTGGCTGAACATGCACTGTTCACGTGGCTGATCAAACACCTGTCACGTGACATATCACACACTGATCACGTGGCTCCCATGTACTGATCACGTGGCTGATCATACTCTGCTCACGTAACTCATCATGCACACATCACGTGGCTATCATGCACTGCTCACGTGGTTCGTCATGGAATGATCACGAAGCTACCATACACTGGTCACGTGACTGATCATGCACAGATCACGTAAATGATCATACACTGTTCACGTGACTGATCATGTACTGATCACGTGGCTATCATGCTCTGCTCACGTGGCTGATCATGCAACGATCACGTAGCAACCATGTACTGGTCTCGTGACCGATCATGCACTGATCACGTAATTGATCCTGCACTGATCACGTGGCTCATCACGCACTAATCCGGTGGCTGATCACACACGTATCACGTGACTGATCATGCACTGATCACGTGGGTATCGTGCACTGATCACGTGGCTGATCATGCACTGATCACGTGGCTCACATGCACTGCTCACGTGGCTGATCATGCAATGATCACGCAGCTACGATGTACTAGTCACATGACTGATCATGTACAGATCACGTGACTAATCAGGAAGTGATCACGTGGCTATCCTGCACTGATCACGTGGATATCATGCACTGATCACGTGGCTGATCACACACGTATCACGTGACTGATCATGCAATGATCACGTGACTGACCATGCACTGATCACATGACTGATCATCCACTGAACAGTTGGCTATCATGCACTGATCACGTGGTTGATCATACACTGATCACGAGACTGATCATGCACTGATCACGTCTATATCATGCACTGATCACATGACTGCCCATGCACTGATCACGGGAATGATAATACACTGATCATGTGACAGATCATGCAGTGATCACGTGGCTATCATGCACTGATAAATTGGCTGATCATACTCTGCTCCCGAAACTGATCATGCACTGATCACGTGGCTATCATGCACTGCTCACGTGGCTGATCATGCAATGATCATGTAGCTACCATGTACTGGTCACCTGAGTGATCATGCACCTATCACGTAATTGATGTTTTGTGTCACACACTGATCATGTGCATCTGGAGGCAATGAACAAAGAGCTGAGTAGGCAGGAATCAGCCAGCAGGCTATAATCATGGAACTCAGCTGTGAGGAATCATGCTGCTCAGCTGGCAATAATCAAGCAGCTGAGCAGGCAGGAATTACGCAGCACAGCTGGCAATTGTCAAGCAGATGACAGGCAGGAATCGTGCAGCTCAGCTGGCAATTGTCAAGCAGATGAGCAGACAGTAATCACGCAGCTCAACAGGCCCTGATCACGTGACTGAGCATGCACTGTTCACGTGGCTGATCATACACAGATCACGTGATTGACCATGCACTGATCACTAGGATATCATGCACTGATCACGTGGCTATCATGCACTGATCCCGTGGCTGAACATGCACTGTTCACATGGCTGATCACACACCTGTCACGTGACTGATCATGCACTGATCACGTGGCACTCATGCACTGATCACGTGGCTGATCATCTCTGCTCACATAACTCATCATGCACACATCACGTGACTATCTTGCACTGCTCACGTGGCTGGTCATGCAATGATCACGTAGCTACCATATACTGGCCACGTGACTGATCATCCACAGATCACGTTAATGATCATGCACTGTTCACGTGACTGATCATGTACTGATCACGTGCCTAGTCATGCACTGATAACGTGGCTGATCATGCACTGATCACGTGACTGATCATGCACTGATCACGTGGCTGATCATGCACTGATCACGTGGCTATCATGCACTGCTCACGTGGCTGATCATGCAATGATCACGCAGCTACAGTGTACTGGTCACATGACTGATCATGCACTGATCACGTGACTGATCATGCACTGATCACTTGGCTATCATGCACTACTCACGTGGCTGATCATGCAATGATCATGTAGCTACCGTGTACCGGTCACGTGACTGACCATACACCCATCAGGTGACAGATCATGCACTGATCACGTGGCTATCATGCACTGATCACGAGACTGATCATACACTGATCACGTCCATATCATGCACTGATCACATGACTGCCCATGCACTGATCACGTGGATGATCATACACTGATCATGTGACAGATCATGCAGTGATCACGTGGCTATCATGCACTGATCAAATGGCTGATCATACTCTGCTCCCGAAACTGAGCATGCACTGATCACGTGGCTATCATGCACTGCTCACGTGGCTGATCATGCAATGATCACGTAGCTACCATGTACTGGTCACGTGAGTGATCATGCACTGATCACGTAATTGATCATGCACTGATCACGTGACTGATCATGCACTGATCTCGTGGCTATAATGCATGGCTCACGTGGCTGATCATGCAATGATCACGTAGCTCCCATGTACTGGTCAGGTGACTGATCATGCACTGATCACGTAATTGATCATGCACTGATCACGTGGCTGATCATGCACTGATCACGTGGCTGATCATACACTGATCACGTGACTGATCATGCACTGATCACGTGACTGATCATGCACTGATCACGGGACTGATCATGCACTGATCACGTGGCTGATCATGCACTGATCACGTGGCTGGTCATGCACTGATCACGGCTGATCATGCACTGATCACGTGGCTGATCATGCACTGATCACGTGACTGATCATGCACTGATCACGTGACTGTGGCTGATCATGCACTGATCACGTGGCTGATCATACACTGATGCGTACTGATCATGCACTGATCACGTGGCTGATCATGCACTGATCACGTGGCTGATCATGCACTGGCGCACTGATCATGCACTGATCACGTGACTGATCATGCACTGATCACGTGACTGATCATGCACTGATCACGTGACTGATCATGCACTGATCACGTGGCTGATCATGCACTGATCACGTGGCTGATCATGCACTGATCGTGGCTGATCATGCACTGATCGTGCACTCATGCACTGATCACGCTGACTGATCATGCACTGATCACGTGACTGATCATGCACTGATCACGTGGCTGATCATGCACTGATCACGTGACTGATCATGCACTGATCACGTGGCTGATCATGCACTGATCACGTGGCTGATCATGCACTGATCACGTGGCTGATCATGCACTGATCACGTGGCTATCATGCACTGATCACGTGACTGATCATGCACTGATCACACTGATCATGCACTGATCACGTGGATGATCATGCACTGATCACGTGACTGATCATGCACTGATCACGTGGCTGATCATGCACTGATCACGTGACTGATCATGCACTGATCACGTGGCTGATCATGCACTGATCACGTGCTGATCATGCACTGATCACGTGACTGATCATGCACTGATCACGTGACTGATCATGCACTGATCACTGATCACTGATCATGCACTGATCACGTGACTGATCATGCACTGATCACGTGGCTGATCATGCACTGATCACGTGGCTGATCATGCACTGATCACGTGACTGATCATGCACTGATCATGGCTGACTGATCATCACGTGACTGATCATGCACTGATCACGTGGCTGATCATGCACTGATCACGTGACTGATCATGCACTGATCACGTGGCTGATCATGCACTGATCACGTGACTGATCATGCACTGATCACGTGGCTATCATGCACTGATCACGTGGCTGATCATGCACTGATCACGTGGCTGATCATGCACTGATCACGTGGCTGATCATGCACTGATCACGTGGCTGATCATGCACTGATCACGTGACTGATCATGCACTGATCACGTGACTATCATGCACTGATCACGTGACTGATCATCACGTGCTGATCATGCACTGATCATGTGGCTGATCATACACTGATCATGTGCCTGATCAGGCACTGAACAAAGAGCTGTAGGCACGAATCAAACAGTCAGCAGGCTATAATCATGGAACTCAGCTGTGAGGAATCATGCTGCTCAGCTGGCAATAATCATCAGCAGCTGAGCAGGCAGGAATCATACACAGCACAGCTGGCAATTGTCACAGATGACAGGCAGGAATCGTGCAGCTCAGCTGGCAATTGTCAAGCAGATGAGCAGACAGTAATCACGCAGCTCATCAGGCACTGATCACGTGACTGATCATGCACTGATCACGTGGCTGATCATGCACTGATCACGTGACTGATCATGCACTGATCACGTGGCTGATCATGCACTGATCACGTGATTGGATCATGCACTGATCACGCACTCATCATGCACTGATCACGCGTGGCTGATCATGCACTGATCACGTGGCTGATCATGCACTGATCATCATGCACTGATCACGTGACTGATCATGCACTGATCACGTGGCTGATCATGCACTGATCACGTGGCTGATCATGCACTGATCACGTGGCTGATCATGCACTGATCACGTGGCTGATCATGCACTGATCACGTGACTGATCATGCACTGATCACGTGGCTGATCATGCACTGATCACGTGGCTGATCATGCACTGATCACGTGACTGATCATGCACTGATCACGTGGCTGATCATGCACTGATCACGTGACTGATCATGCACTGATCACACACTGATCATGCACTGATCATGGCTGATCATGCACTGATCACGTGGCTGATCATGCACTGATCACGTGGCTGATCATGCACTGATCACGTGGCTGATCATGTACACTGATCACGTGACTGATCATGCACTGATCACGATCATGCTGATCATGCATGATCACGTGGCTGATCATGCACTGATCACGTGGCTGATCATGCACTGATCACGTGACTGATCATGCACTGATCACGTGGCTGATCATGCACTGATCACGTGGCTATCATGCACTGATCACGTGACTGATCATGCACTGATCACGTGGCTGATCATGCACTGATCACGTGGCTGATCATGCACTGATCACGTGGCTGATCATGCACTGATCACGTGGCTGATCATGCACTGATCACGTGAGCTGATCATGCACTGATCACGTGGCTGATCATGCACTGATCACGTGGCTGATCATGCACTGATCACGTGATCATGCACTGATCACGTGGCTGATCATGCACTGATCACGTGACTGATCATGCACTGATCACGTGACTGATCATGCACTGATCACGTGACTGATCATGCACTGATCACGTGACTGATCATGCACTGATCACGTGACTGATCATGCACTGATCACGTGACTGATCATGCACTGATCACGTGGCTGATCATGCACTGATCACGTGGCTGATCATGCACTGATCACGTGACAAATCATGCACTGATCACGTGGCTGATCATGCACTGATCACGTGGCTGATCATGCACTGATCACGTGACTGATCATGCACTGATCACGTGGCTGATCATGCACTACTCACGTGGCTGATCATGCACTGATCACGTAGCTATCATCCACTGTCACGTGACTGATCATGCACTGATCAGGTGACTGATCATGCACTGATCACGTGGCTGATCATGCACTGTTCACGTGGCTGATCATACACTGATCACCTGCCTGATCATGCACAGATCACGTGACTAATCATGCACTGATCACGTGGCTGGCTGACTGCATGATCATCATCACGTGCACTGATCACGTGGCTGATCATGCACTGATCACGTGGCTGATCATGCACTGATCACGTGGCTATCATGCACTGATCACGTGGCTGATCATGCACTGATCACGTGGCTGATCATCATGCACTGATCACGCATGGACTATCATGATGTAGTGATCACGTGACTTAATGGTGCACTGATCATGCGCTGATCATGTTTGCTATCATACACTGATCATGTGCCTCTGGAGGCAATAAACAAAGAGCTGAGTAGGCACAGAATCAAACAGTCAGCAGGCATAATCATGGAACTCAGCTGTGAGGAATCATGCTGCTCAGCTGGCAATAATCAAGCAGCTGAGCAGGCAGGAATTACGCAGCACAGCTGGCAATTGTCAAGCAGATGACAGGCAGGAATCGTGTGCAGCTCAGCTGGCAATTGTCAGCAGATGAGCAGACAGTAATCACGCAGCTCAGCAGGCCTGATCACGTGACTGAGCATGCACTGTTCACGTGGCTGATCATACACTGATCACGTGATTGATCATGCACTGATCACGTGGCTATCATGCACTGATCACGTGGCTGATCATGCAATGATCACGTGGCTGACCATGCACTGATCACGTGGCTGATCATGCACTGATCACGTGACTGATCATGCACTGATCACGTGGCTGATCATGCACTGATCACGTGGCTGATCATGCACTGATCACGTGGCTGATCTGATCACACTGATCACGTGACTGATCATGCACTGATCACGTGGCTGATCATGCACTGATCACGTGGCTGATCATGCACGATTCACGTAACTGATCATGCACACTGATCACGTGACTGATCATGCACTGATCACGTGACTGATCATGCACTGATCACGTGGCTATCATGCACTGATCACGTGGCTGATCATGCACTGATCACGTGGCTGATCATGCACTGATCACGTGGCTGATCATGCACTGATCACGTGGCTGATCATGCACTGATCACGTGGCTGATCATGCACTGATCACGGCTGATCACTGATGCTGATCATGGTGATCACGTGATGATCATGCACTGATCACGTGGCTGATCATGCACTGATCGCGTGGCTGATCATGCACTGATCACGTGGCTGATCATGCACTGATCACGTGGCTGATCATGCACTGATCACGTGGCTGATCATGCACTGATCACGTGGCTGATCATGCACTGATCACGTGGCTGATCATGCACTGATCACGTGGCTGATCATGCACTGATCACGTGGCTGATCATGCACTGATCACGTGGCTGATCATGCACTGATCACGTGGCTGATCACGCACTGATCACGTGACTGATCATGCACTGATCACGTGGCTATCATGCACTGATCACGTGGCTGATCATGCACTGATCACGTGACTGATCATGCACTGATCACGTGGCTGATCATGCACTGATCACGTGGCTGATCATGCACTGATCACGTGACTGATCATGCACTGATCACGTGGCTCGTGACTCATGCACTGATCACGTGGCTGATCATGCACTGATCACGTGGCTGATCATGCACTGATCACGTGACTGATCATGCACTGATCACGTGGCTGATCATGCACTGATCACGTGGCTGATCATGCACTGATCACGTGGCTGATCATGCACTGATCACGTGGCTGATCATGCACTGATCACGTGACTGATCATGCACTGATCACGTTGCTGCATCATGCACTGGATCACGTGGCTGATCACATGCACTGATCACGTGACTGATCATGCACTGATCACGTGGCTGATCATGCACTGATCACGTGGCTGATCATGCACTGATCACGTGGCTGATCATGCACTGATCACGTGGCTGATCGCGCACACTGATCACGTGACTGATCATGCACTGATCACGTGGCTGATCATGCACTGATCACGTGGCTGATCATGCACTGATCACGTGGCTGATCATGCACTGATCACGTGACTGATCATGCACTGATCACGTGACTGATCATGCACTGATCACGGACTGATCATGCACTGATCACGTGGCTGATCATGCACTGATCACGTGGCTGATCATGCACTGATCACGTGGCTGATCATGCACTGATCACTGATCACGTGATCACGCAACTGATCATGCACTGATCACGTGACTGATCATGCACTGATCACGTGGCTGATCATGCACTGATCACGTGGCTGATCATGCACTGATCACGTGGCTGATCATGCACTGATCACGTGGCTGATCATGCACTGATCACGTGACTGATCATGCACATCACGTGACTGATCATCACGTGACTGATCAGGCACTGATCACGTGGCTATCATGCACTGATCACGTGGCTGATCATGCACTGATCACGTGGCTGATCATGCACTGATCACGTGACTGATCATGCACTGATCACGTGGCTGATCATGCACTGATCACGTGGCTGATCATGCACTGATCACGTGGCTATCATGCACTGATCACGTGGCTGATCATGCACTGATCACGTGACTGATCATGCACTGATCACGTGGCTGATCATGCACTGATCACGTGGCTGATCATGCACTGATCACGTGGCTGATCATCATGCACTGATCACGTGACTGATCATGCACTGATCACGTGACTGATCATGCACTGATCACGTGGGCTGATCATGCACTGATCACGTGGCTGATCATGCACTGATCACTGATCACGCACTGATCACGCACTGATCACGTGACTGATCATCATGCACTGATCACGTGACTGATCATGCACTGATCACGTGGCTATCATGCACTGATCACGTGGCTGATCATGCACTGATCACGTGGCTGATCATGCAATGATCACGTGGCTATCATGCACTGATCACATGACTGATCATGCACTGATCACGCGGCTTGATCATGCATGCACTGATCACGTGGCTGATCATGGCATTGATCATCATGCACTGATCTGATCATGCACTGATCATGTTTGTGTCATGCACTGATCATGCTGATCATGCACTGATCATGAACAAAGAGCTCACGTGGTAGGCAGGAATCAGTCAGCAGGCTGATAATCATGGAACTCAGCTGTGACTGAATCATGCTGCTCAGCTGGCAATAATCATACAGCTGAGCAGGCAGGAATTCACGCACTGATCACGTGGCTGATGGCAATTGTCACGCAGATGACAGGCAGGAATCACGGCAGCTCAGCTGGCAATTGTCAAGCAGATGAGCAGACAGTAATCACGTGGCTCATCAGGCACTGATCACGTGGCTGAGCATGCACTGTTCACGTGGCTGATCATGCACTGATCACGTGGCTGATCATGCACTGATCACTGGCTGATCATGCACTGATCACGTGGCTGATCATGCACTGATCACGTGACTGATCATGCACTGATCATGCGTGACTGATCACGCACTGATCATGCACTGATCACGTGGCTGATCATGCACTGATCACGTGGCTGATCATGCACTGATCACGTGACTGATCATGCACTGATCACGTGGCTGATCATACACTGATCACGTGGCTGATCATGCACTGATCACGTGACTGATCATGCACTGATCACGTGGCTGATCATGCACTGATCACGTGACTGATCATGCACTGATCACGTGACTGATCATGCACTGATCACGTGGCTGATCATGCACTGATCACGTGGCTGATCATGCACTGATCACGTGGCTGATCATGCACTGATCACGTGGCTGATCATGCACTGATCACGTGGCTGATCATGCACACTGATCACGTGACTGATCATGCACTGATCACGTGGCTGATCATGCACTGATCACGTGGCTGATCATGCAATGATCACGTGGCTGATCATGCACTGATCACGTGGCTGATCATGCACTGATCACGTGACTGATCATGCACTGATCACGTGGCTATCATGCACTACTCACGTGGCTGATCATGCAATGATCACGTAGCTGATCATGCACTGATCACGTGACTGATCATACACTGATCACGTGACTGATCATGCACTGATCACGTGGCTATCATGCACTGATCACGTGGGATCATCGCGACGTGATCACGACTGATCATGCACTGATCACGTGACTGATCATGCACTGATCACGTGACTGATCATGCACTGATCACGTGGCTGATCATGCACTGATCACGTGACTGATCATGCACTGATCACGTGGCTATCATGCACTGATCACGTGGCTGATCATGCACTGATCACGTGGGCTGATCATGCACTGATCACGTGACTGATCATGCACTGATCACGTGACTTATCATGCACTGATCAGATCGTGGCTGATCATGCACTGATCACGTGGCTGATCATGCACTGATCACGTGGCTGATCATGCACTGATCACGTGCACTGATCATGCACTGATCACGTGACTGATCATGCACTGATCACGTGGCTGATCATGCACTGATCACGTGACTGATCATGCACTGATCGTGGCTGATCAGACACTGATCACGCAGCTGATCATGCACTGATCACGTGACTGATCATGCACTGATCACGTGGCTGATCATGCACTGATCACGTGGCTGATCATGCACTGATCACGTGGCTATCATGCACTGCTCACGTGGCTGATCATGCAATGATCACGCAGCTACCATGTACTGGTCACATGACTGATCATGCACTGATCACGTGACTGATCATGCACTGATCACGTGGCTGATCATGCACTACTCACGTGGCTGATCATGCAATGATCATGTAGCTACCATGTCACCGGTCACGTGACTGATCATACACCCATCAGGTGACTGATCATGCACTGATCACGTGGCTATCATGCACTGTTCACGTGGCTGATCATGCACTGATCACCTGCCTGGTCATGCACAGATCACGTGACTAATCATGAACTGATCACGTGGCTATCATGCACTGATCACCCTGCTGATCATGCACTGATCACGTGGCTATCATGCAATGATCACGTGGCTATCATGCACTGATCACGTGGCTGATCATGCACTGATACCGTGACTGAGCATGGACTGATCACATGACTATCATGCAGTGATCACGTGACTTAATGGTGCTGATCATGCACTGATCATGTTTGCTATCATGCACTGATCATGTGCCTCTGGAGGCAATAAACAAAAGAGCTGAGTAGGCACGCGAATCAAACAGTCAGCAGGCAATAATCATGGAACTCAGCTGTGAGGAATCATGCTGCTCAGCTGGCAATAATCACTGCAGCTGAGCAGGCAGGGCACTGAGCACAGCTGGCAATTGTCAAGCAGATGAGCAGATCAGTAATCACGCAGCTCAGCAGGCCCTGATCACGTGACTGAGCATGCACTGTTCACGTGGCTGATCATGCACTGATCACGTGATTGATCATGCACTGATCACGTGACTGATCATGCACTGATCACGTGGCTGATCATGCAATGATCACGTGACTACCATGCACTGATCACGTGGCTGATCATGCACTGATCACGTAACTGATCATGCACTGATCACGTGGCTGATCATGCACTGATCACGTGGCTGATCATGCACTGATCACGTGGCTGATCATGCACTGATCACGTGGCTGATCATGCACTGATCACGCTGATCATGGCATCATGCTGATCTGCACTGATCACGTGGCTGATCATGCACTGATCACGTGGCTGATCATGCACTGATCACGTGGCTGATCATGCACTGATCACGTGGCTGATCATGCACTGATCACGTGGCTGATCATGCACTGATCACGTGGCTGATCATGCACTGATCACGTGACTGATCATGCACTGATCACGTGACTGATCATGCACTGATCACGTGGCTGATCATGCACTGATCACGTGGCTGATCATGCACTGATCACGTGGCTGATCATGCACTGATCACGTGACTGATCATGCACTGATCACGTGACTGATCATGCACTGATCACGTGACTGATCATGCACTGATCACGTGGCTGATCATGCACTGATCACGTGGCTGATCATGCACTGATCACGTGACTGATCATGCACTGATCACGTGGCTGATCATGCACTGATCACGTGACTGATCATGCACTGACGTGACTGATCATGATCACGATCACGTGGACTGATCATGCACTGATCACGTGGCTGATCATGCACTGATCACGATCACGCGTGATGATCATGCACTGATCACGTGACTGATCATGCACTGATCACGTGGCTGATCATGCACTGATCACGTGACTGACTGATCATACACTGATCACGTGGCTGATCATGCACTGATCACGTGGCTGATCATGCACTGATCACGTGGCTGATCATGCACTGATCACGTGGCTGATCCTGCACTGATCACGTGGATGATCATGCACTGATCACGTGGCTGATCATGCACTGATCACGTGGCTATCATGCACTGATCACGTGGCTGATCATGCACTGATCACGTGGCTATCATGCACTGATCACGTGACTGATCATGCACTGATCACGTGACTGATCATGCACTGATCACGTGACTGATCATGCACTGATCACGTGGCTGATCATGCACTGATCACGTGGCTGATCATGCACTGATCATCACGATGACTGATCATGCACTGATCACGTGGCTATCATGCACTGATCACGTGGCTGATCATGCACTGATCACGTGGCTGATCATGCACCTGATCACGTGACTGATCATGCACTGATCACGTGGCTGATCATGCACTGATCACGTGGCTGATCATGCACTGATCACGTGGCTGATCATGCACTGATCACGTGGCTGATCATGCACTGATCACGTGGATCACTGATCACATGCACTGATCACATGGCTGATCATGCACTGATCACGTGATCATCATGCACTGATCACGTGGCTGATCATGCACTGATCGTGGCTGATCATGCACTGATCACGTGGCTGATCATGCACTGATCACGTGACTGATCATGCACTGATCACGTGGCTGATCATGCACTGATCACGTGGCTGATCATGCACTGATCACGTGGCTGATCATGCACTGATCACGTGGCTGATCATGCACTGATCACGTGGCTGATCATGCACTGATCACGTGGCTGATCATGCACTGATCACGTGGCTGATCATGCACTGATCACGTGGCTGATCATGCACTGATCACGTGGCTGATCATGCACTGATCACGTGACTGATCATGCACTGATCACGTGGCTGATCATGCACTGATCACGTGGCTGATCATGCACTGATCACGTGGCTGATCATGCACTGATCACGTGGCTGATCATGCACTGATCACGTGACTGATCATGCACTGATCACGCTATCATGCACTGATCATGCACTGATCACGTGGCTGATCATGCACTGATCACGTGGCTGATCATGCACTGATCACGTGGCTGATCATGCACTGATCACATGGCTGATCATGCACTGATCACATGACTGATCATGCACTGATCACGTGGCTGATCATGCACTGATCACGTGCTGATCATGCACTGATCACGTGGCTGATCATGCACTGATCACGTGACTGATCATGCACTGATCACGTGGCTGATCATGCACTGATCACGTGGCTGATCATGCACTGATCACGTGGCTGATCATGCACTGATCACGTGGCTGATCATGCACTGATCACGTGGCTGATCATGCACTGATCACGTGGCTGATCATGCACTGATCACGTGGCTGATCATGCACTGATCACATGGCTGATCATGCACTGATCACGTGGCTGATCATGCCATGATCACTGGCTGTTCATGCACTGATCACGTGACTGATCATGCACTGATCACGTGACTGATCATGCACTGATCACGTGGCTGATCATGCACTGATCACGTGACTGATCATGCACTGATCACGTTGGCTGATCATGACACTGATCACGTGGCTGATCATGCACTGATCACGAGCTGATCATGCACTGATCACGTGGCTGATCATGCACTGATCACGTGGCTGATGATGCACTGATCAGCGTGACATGATCATGCACTGATCACGCAGCTGATCATGCACTGATCACGTGGCTGATCATGCACTGATCACGTGGCTGATCATGCACTGATCATGATCACCTGATCAGCTGATCATGCACTGAATCACGTGGCTGATCATGCACTGATCACGTGGCTGATCATGCACTGATCACGTGCTGATCATGCACTGATCACGCGGCTGATCATGCACTGATCACGTGACTGATCATGCACTGATCACGTGACTGATCATGCACTGATCACGTGACTGATCATGCACTGATCACGTGGCTGATCATGCACTGATCACGTGGCTGATCATGCACTGATCACGTGGCTGATCATGCACTGATCACGTGGCTAATCATGCACGTGGCTCACATGGCTGATCATGCACTGATCACGTGGCTGATCATGCACTGATCACGTGGCTGATCATGCACTGATCACGTGGCTGATCATGCACTGATCACGTGGCTGATCATGCACTGATCACGTGGCTGATCATGCACTGATCACGTGGCTGATCATGCACTGATCACGTGGCTATCATGCACTGATCACGTGGCTGATCATGCACTGATCACGTGGCTGATCATGCACTGATCACGTGACTGATCATGCACTGATCACGTGGCTGATCATGCACTGATCACGTGGCTATCATGCACTGATCACGTGGCTGATCATGCACTGATCACGCTAGCTATCATGCACTGGTCACGTGGCTGATCATGCACTGATCACGCAGTGACTGATCATGCACTGATCACGTGGCTGATCATGCACTGATCACGTGGCTGATCATACACTGATCACGTGGCTGGTCATGCACTGATCACGTGACTGATCATGCACTGATCACGTGAGCTGATCATGCACTGATCACGTGGCTGATCATGCACTGATCACGTGGCTGATCATGCACTGATCACGTGGCTGATCATGCACTGATCACGTGGCTGATCATGCACTGATCACGTGGCTGATCATGCACTGATCACGTGGCTGATCATGCACTGATCACGTGACTGATCATGCACTGATCACGTGGCTGATCATGCACTGATCACGTGGCTATCATGCACTGATCACGTGGCTGATCATGCACTGATCACGTGAGCTGATCATGCACTGATCACGTGACTGATCATGCACTGATCACGTGACTGATCATGCACTGATCATGTGCTCAGCTGATCACGCACTGATCAAGCACTGATCACGTGGCTGATCATGCACTGATCGCGTGGCTGATCATGCACTGATCACGTGGCTGATCATGCACTGATCACGTGACTGATCATGCACTGATCACGATTGGCTGATCATACACTGATCACGTGACTGATCATGCACTGATCACGTGATCACTGATCATGCACTGATCACGTGGCTGATCATGCACTGATCACGTGGCTGATCATGCACTGATCACGTGGCTATCATGCACTGCTCACGTGGCTGATCATGCAATGATCACGCAGCTACCATGTACTGGTCACATGACTGATCATGCAGTGATCACATGACTGATCATGCACTGATCACGTGGCTATCATGCACTACTTACGTGGCTGATCATGCAATGATCTTGTAGTTACCATGTACCGGTCACGTGACTGATCATACACCCATCAGGTGACTGATCATGCACTGATCACGTGGCTATCATGCACTATTCACGTGGCTGATCATACACTGATCACCTGCCTGGTCATGCACAGATCACGTGACTAATCGCGAACTGATCACGTAGCTATCATGCACTGATCACCTGGCTGATCATGCACTGATCACGTGGCTATCATGCAATGATCACGTGGCTATCATGCACTGATCACGTGGCTGATCATGCACTGATACCGTGACTGAGCATGGACTGATCACATGACTATCATGTAGTGATCACGTGACTTAATGGTGCTGATCATGCGCTGATCATGTTTGCTATCATACACTGATCATGTGCCTCTGGAGGCAATAAACAAAGAGCTGAGTAGGCACGAATCAAACAGTCAGCAGGCAATAATCATGGAACTCAGCTGTGAGGAATCATGCTGCTCAGCTGGCAATAATCAAGCAGCTGAGCAGGCAGGAATTACGCAGCACAGCTGGCAATTGTCAAGCAGATGACAGGCAGGAATCGTGCAGCTCAGCTGGCAATTGTCAAGCAGATGAGCAGACAGTAATCACGCAGCTCAGCAGGCCCTGATCACGTGACTGAGCATGCACTGTTCACGTGGCTGATCATACACTGATCACGTGATTGATCATGCACTGATCACTTGGATATCATGCACTGATCACGTGGCTGATCATACAGTGTTCACGTGTCTGACCATGCACTGATCACGTGGCTGATCATACACTGCTCACGTAACTGATCATGCACTGATCACGTGGCTATCATGCACTGATCACGTGGCTGAACATGCACAGTTCACGTGGCTGATCAAACACCTGTCACGTGACTGATCATGCACTGATCACGTGGCTATCATGCACTGATCACGTGGCTGATCATACTCTGCTCACGTAACTGATCATGCACCCATCACGTGGCTATCATGCACTGCTCACGTGGCTCATCATGCAATGATCACGTGGCTGATCATACACTGATCACGTGACTGATCATGCACAGATCACGTAACTGATCATGCACTGATCACGTGACTGATCATGCACTGATCACGTGGCTGATCATGCACTGATCACGTGGCTGATCATGCAATGATCACGTGGCAACCATGCACTGATCACGTGACTGATCATGCACTGATCCGTGATTGATCATGCACTGATCACGTGGCTGATCATGCAGTGATCACGTGGCTTATCATGGTGGTGATCGTGCGCTGATCATGTTTGATCACGTGACTGATCATGCACTGATCGAACGTGATCATGCACTGATCAAACAGCTGATCAGGCACAATCATCAGGAACTCAGCGTGACTGATCATGCTGATCAGCTGGCCTATAATCACAGCTGAGCAGGCACTGATTACGTGGCTCATGCAATGTCACAGATGATCATGGCAGGATCACGTGGCTGATCAGCTGATCACGTGACTGATGTCACAGATGAGCAGTGAGCACAATCACGTGGCTAGCAGGCACTGATCACATGACTGAGCATGCACTGTTCACGTGGCTGATCATACACTGATCACGTGATTGATCATGCACTGATCGCGGATATCATGCACTGATCACGTGGCTGATCATACACTGTTCACGTGTCTGACCATGCACTGATCACGTGGCTGATCATACACTGCTCACGTAACTGATCATGCACTGATCACGTGGCTATCATGCACTGATTACGTGGCTGAACATGCACTGTTCACGTGGCTGATCAAACACCTGTCACGTGACATATCACACACTGATCACGTGGCTGATCATGCACTGATCACGTGGCTGATCATACTCTGCTCACGTAACTCATCATGCACACATCACGTGGCTATCATGCACTGCTCACGTGGTTGATCATGGAATGATCACGGCTACCATACACTGGTCACGTGACTGATCATGCACAGATCACAGTTAAATGATCATACACTGTTCATACAGCTGATCGCCGCTGATCACGTGACTGATAATGCACTGATCGCGTGGC
>NW_027220364.1:0-19450 GCF_027580195.1 Bos mutus
TTATGATACATTTTTCTAAAGACTTAAACAGTTTCTGCTTCCCCACCTCCCAAAAAATTACCCCTAACTCCTTAAGATCTTCATGATTTTATTGTGGGAATCTGGTAGAATTGAGATTTCTCAGTGCTTTGTAACTTCATCAGTAAGCTTTTCTGAGGTAAAAAACACATTGGAATTAGTTTTTAAATTAGTCCTAGACACAACGATCAGGGGAAAAGGAAATAAAAGAAATACAGATAGGGAAAAAAAAAAAAAAAAAAAACAAACAACAACAACAACAAAAAAACTATTCCTGTTAAAAGATGGCATGACCCTTCACACAGCGAATACTAAGGATGCCAGCAGAAAATTACTCGAGCTAATCAATGAATAGAATATAGCTGCAGAATACAAAATTAACCCTCAGGAATTGCTTTCATTCTGATACACCAGCAATGAAAAATGAAAAAGAGAACTTAAGGAAAGTATCTCATTCACCATCCAGCAAAAATCCTTAACAAAATTCTTAAATTGGAAAGAAGAAGTAAAACTCTCACTATTTGCAGATGACATGATCCTCTACATAGAAAACCTAAAGACTCCACAGAAAATTACTAGAAATAATCAATGACTATAGTAAAGTTGCAGGATATAAAATCAACACACAGAAATCCCTTGCATTCCTATACACTACTAATGATGAGAGAAAACAGAAAGAAATTAAGGAAACAATTCCATTCACCATTGCAATGGAAAGAATAAAATGCTTAGGAATATATCTACCTAAAAAAACTAAAGACCTATATATAGAAAACTATAAAACACTGGTGAAAGAAATCAAAGAGGACACTAATAGATGGAGAAATATACCATGTTCATGGATTGGAAGAATCAATATAGTGAAAATAAGTATACTACTAAAAACAATTTATAGATTCAATAATCCCTATCAAGCTTCTAAGCGTAAGACCAGAAACTATAAAACTCCTAGGAGAACATAGGCAAAACACTCTCCGACATACATCACAGCAGGATCCTCTATGACCCACCTCCCAGAATATTGGAAATAAAGCAAAAATAAACAAATGGGACCTAATTAACCTTAAAAGCTTCTGCACATCAAAGGAAACTATTAGCAAGGTGAAAAAGACAGCCTTCAGAATGGGAGAAAATAATAGCAAATGAAGCAACTGACAAACAACTAATCTCAAAAATATACAAGCAACTCCTACAGCTCAACTCCAGAAAAATAAATGACCCAATCAAAAAATGGGCCAAAGAACTAAATAGACATTTCTCAAAAAGACATACAGATGGCTAACAAACACATGAAAAGATGCTCAACATCACTCATTATCAGAAATGCAAATCAAAACCACTATGAAGTACCATTTCACACCAGTCAGAATGGCTGCGATCCAAAAACATAAATACAGTATACTAATGCATATATATGGAATTTAGAAAGATGGTAACAATAACCCTGTGTGCGAGACAGCAAAGAGACACTGCCTCCAATGAGCAAATCAATCTTGAGAAACAATGGAAATGGAGGAATCAGCCTTCCTGATTTCAGACTATACTACAAAGCTACAGTCATCAAGATAGTCACGATTACTGGGCCAAAGACAGAAATACAGATCAACGGAACAAAATAGGAAGTCCAGAGATGAAGCCACACACCCACGGCCATCTTGTCTTTGACAGAGGGGGCATAAATATGCAATGGAAAAAGACAGCCTCTTGAACAAGCAGTTCTGGGAAAACAGGTCAACCACATTAAAAAGAATGAAATGTTTTCTAATGGCATACACACAAATAAAGGCAAAATGGATTAAAGACAGTGTAAGTGGAAGACCAGAAACTATAAAGTTCTTAGAGAAATTATAGGCAGAAAACTCTCTGACAAAAATCCAAGCAAGATCTTTCTCCAGCTAATGTCCCGTCTTTCTAGAGTAATCCCCTGCCTACTATAATAACCATATCCCACACCAGCTGGACATTTGTTGGTTTCAGCCCATCTCTGCTTTAAGAAGCTTACTAGATTGGTCATGCACAATCTTTCAAGTGGCTCAGCCATCCAATTTCAGTCTTTGCAGTCACTATCTTCAAAGTGATTTTTTGGAGCTCCACTGAATTTGATCTCAGCTCAATCCAGTTTACTCTCCATCTATTTTCCAGCACCTGTGGTGGGATCACCCAGCCTTCTCTTCTTTTTCAACTCATCTCTGATTTTAAAAGCTCAGATCCTGGACTCTTTCCTTTTGTCAAGCCAGGTGGGAAGATTTGGGAGAATGGCATCACCCTAGTGATGTCATAGCATTTCTTTCAAACTGAAGTCAGGTTCTTGATTTGGTGCTGTGCTCCATGGGGGCACCAGCACTGGGGCAAATCTGCAGGGAAGTTAAATCACCACCACCCTCACTCTGGGCCCTGAGCTGATCGGACAGGATTTCTGATTTGTCTGCATGCTGTCTGATGTAGCGTTCCCATCAGTTTACTTCTTGCCATTTCCCTAAGGCGGAATAAACAGTGAAAGTCATCAATCACTCAGTCATGTCTGACTCTTCAAAATCCAATGGACTATACAACTTGTGTTTCAGAATCACTTTCATTTCTGGAGAAAATGTGGCACTTATTCTCCAGTGTATCTCAAAAATATACAATCCAGGGACCAGGCTCCTTTCCCATTTGAAAACCATTTTTACCAATCCATGGCCAGTTCTAACCATTTTGACAACCTGCATACAAATTTCAGTGAAGGATAAGGTTTATATTCCCATCTCCTGAAATCCTGCTGTTAGTGCATTTTCTACCCCTGGGAAGGCCTGTGGACATGTTATAAGCAAATAGATGTTTTCTTTTTCATTTTGCTGGCCAATGATCCCTGTGGATACACAAATATTCCTGGTGAATCTGCCTTTTCCAAAACCAGCTCATTTTCTGGAAGTTCACAGTTCTTCATATGGGTTCAATGGTAACAGAAACAGCATTCTTTACTGGTTTTGCTACAATTAATAACTGTTTTGCATCTATGCCTTTCTTTGGGATTACACGACCATCAAACACTCTAGCCCAAATGAAACACATTAAGTGCACTTGAATGGAACATTATCTTTCAAGATCTTCTTGAATAGCTCAATTTGATCGGGCAGTAGAACTCTTTATCGTACCCATTTAGTTTTAGAATCCATATCTTTTGAAAGGAATTCTAAGAAGCAGGTGAGTGGGCAACCAAAAATGATTATCTTTGTCTTGGAAATCTTTTTCAATTATTCAAACAAAATCACCTTCTTAAGGTCAAGATTCTTCAATAAAATAACCTCTTTGTTTCTGTCCTTTAATTTCCCATTTTTCATATTAAGTGTTGGTCAAGGATCTTTGAATTTCCATACAAGAGATTCCCACAACCTGGATATAATCTACAAGCCAGTAGTGATGCGGCCTAGAAGCCAGATATCCTGGAATGTATTGAAGTCAAGTGGGCGCCAGAAAGCATCACTACAGAACAAAGCTGATGGAGGTGATAGATTCCAGTTAGTTCTTTCAAAATCCTGAAGAATGATGCTGTAGAAAGTGCTGCCTCATTAAGCCATTTTGCTTGTTTGAACATTCTTTTTAGTGGGACAGGACTTGTCCAGTTTTCAATACACTGGATTTTCTACCTCAGTCCATACACATTGAGCAGCCATCTTCTGCCTCACACACTAGTAAAAATCAATTTCTCACTTGTTTTATATTTCAGCTTGTTTTGATTTGGGATTTCAGATATTCATTGTGCGTTGGTTTCCTACTTTCTTCAATTTAAATTGATTTGGCAATAAGAGGTTCATGATCTGAACCACAGTCGGCTCCTGGTCTTGTTTTTGCTATTGCTATGAAAGCTTCTCCATCTTTGACTGCAAAAGAATAATCAATCTGATTTTCGTGTTGACCATCTGGTGATGTCCATGTAGTTGGCTTAAGCTCAACATTCAGAAAGCGAAGATCATGGCATCTGGTCCCATCACTTCATGGGAAATAGATGGGAAACAGTGGAAACAGTGTCAGACTTTATTTTTTGGGCTCCAAAATCACTGCAGATGGTGACTGCAGCCATGAAATTAAAAGGCGCTTACTCCTTGGAAGGAAAGTTATGACCAACCTAGATAGCATATTCAAAAGCAGAGACATTACTTTGCCAACAAGGTCCATCTAGTCAAGGCTATGGTTTTCAGTGGTCATGTATTTTTAGGTCCCGTTTGGAACATTTGAAAAAGAAACATGATAAACCATCTTTTTAATAACTTTGGCATTTATTTTATCCTTTTTTGGGAAAATTTTTTTTCCCCCAATTTTTTGGATTAAAAAAAACCTTTTGTTCTTTGGGGGCCCCTTCTTTTCCCGTTAGTGATTTGGGGGCCCGAAAAGTGTAGATTGGTGTGGATGGTATATTTTGTCAATGGGTTTTTCATTTTTTTTAAAATAACAAAAAAAATTCCCGAGCAATTTGGGAAAAAAAGTAATTTATTTACAAAGAACTATCTTTTTTAAAATTTTTTAAAACTTTTGTTGAAGGAAAAAATTTTTGTATTTTTTAAAAGACTAAATTAAAAAAATTAAAACTGAACTCCTAACTTTTTTTTGTTAAAATATTGTCTCTTTTCTATAATTAGATTTTGTCTCATAAGGGATGGCCCCACATCAAAACATACCTGCCCCATGCCCGAACATCACACCCCCCTACACACCCACACATTTTGTAGTTTCCCTAATTTTTGCAGAAGTTTTTCCCCAGTCCCGTGAACTGTACTTTGTATCACTTAATATGGTTTTAAAACCAAAACCCCTTTTTTGTTTTATTTAAATTAAAACCTTTTTGAGTTTTTTTTTATAGATTTGGATAAATCTGAAATGTTTATTGATTGGTCTTAAAAAAACAATATAAATAAAATTTATATTGTTCTTGAATTTAGGGAAACATTAAAATTATTATTTTCTGATGTGATAAAAAGCATTTATTTCCTAGTTAGTTATGATTCTCATCCTTTTGGCATTTAAAAAATTTTTACGATTCACCTTTTGTTTAAGATGATAAATTCTGGCTGTTTCGTATATGTGTTCTCTGGAAAGGCTTTTTGTTTCTTTTCATTTTAAATAAAATTAAAATAATATTCTTTTTTATCTTTTTGGGAAAAAATCTACACCCTTATCATTCTGTATTCTTTTTTAAAAGGCCCAAGTGTATTCAAAGTTTCCCGTTAATTTTCGGGGTTTATGCCAAATTGACTTTTCAGGTTTCTTAGTAAAAAAAAGAAGATATCATTGTTTTTATAAAATATTTCCCCAAGTAGATTATTCTTTTTTCCTTTCAATTTTTTTTTTTTAAATTTTTTAACACTGCAAGCTTAGGGATCTTTTTCCCCCAGTCGGGGATTGAACCCAAATACGCGGAAAGCCTGAATCCAATTTTTTGGACCCCCAGGGACTCCCCAGTTTTCTTTTTAAATATTTTTAAAAAATGATTTTGCTAAAAAAGAACAGTAGCATATGACAATGATTTCATTATATTCTCATTCATCAAAAAAAAAATATTAGTAAGTTTATATTGGGTTCTCAGTTTGTTTTTTTAAAATTTTAAAAAATCTCTTTTCCCAAATTTGGGGAAACCACTGCTGTAGATGATTCATTAAATAAAGGAAACCTTTCTATCCCCAAAAAAGGTTTTTTTGGGGCTTATAGGAAAAAAGGAAAGGACATAGACTAGAGTTTAAAAAAAGTGTAAGTTTAAATCTGAGATGGATACTTGAGAATTTCTTGGTAGTTCCCCAAATATTATCTCAATTTTTTAAAATTGGACTTTGAGACAGAAATCCTTCTGATTTCGGGTAAAAACCCCCATCACTTTTCCCAAAAATTTTTGGGGAAATAATTGCTGTTTCTCTCTATTTTGTTATCGGGTTCATTTTTCTGAAAACCAACCTAAGATTTTTGTTTTTGAAAAATTTCAGTCTTCTCTTTCCTTTTTTGATTTTTTGGGGTGGTTGTTCTTTAGTGATCTACAGAGACAGTTTAAATCACCAAAACTTTTCTCCCAAGGGTTTTTTTTTAAAGAATCTGTTTTGTCCTGGTTCTCCAGTGAAATATTCTTGACAATTTAAATACACACAAACAAAACACACACACGCATTTGTTTCTCTATTCTTTTTTTCTTTTACCTGATGTAAAGTCCTTTAAATCCCGCTTCAGGGTTTTGAGCCCATGCTTTTAAAAAGTACTTATTTTTATATGTTTACCAGACACCCCTTCCCCCCATTTTTTGCCCTCTCGTGTTTTGTTGTTGTTGAAAAAATAGAAAAAGCAAAATATAACATGGTGAGGGTGGAAAATCAGATTTCCTTCTTTTCCCCGAGCTTTTTTTTGTCATCATTTTTTGGATGATTTTTGAAACAGATTCTGTTTGGGATGTATTTTTTTTCCCTTTTGTGTGGCCACTGAATGCTTGTTTATAACCCCAAAAAAGCCCATGTTTGAGGTTTTATTAAAAACCAGCAGACCTCCAAACCCCTTTTTTTGGCTCTTTCATGGTGAGGGTACCTTTTTATATCAGCCAACAACTGATAATCCTTCTCTTCATTTCAGGTTTTTGCAGAAAAAACCAGGTCATCAAAGCTAACAATTAGGAGCATCCCTGAACCTTTTTATGAGTTTTTTGTTCGGGCCCGATTCCCCAAAAAATGAGGTCCTGGTTTGTTTTTTTTTGTCTTGTTTTTTTTTAGCACACTACTTTCCAAGGTTCATCCCCCTGTTTTTGCAAATGGCAGGATTTATCTAAACGGATGTTAATCCCTTATCCGGGCATATCATTTTAAAATTATTTTTACCACCCTAATTAAATGCTTTTTTTTGTTTTGACAATTGTCCCCTGAAAAAACCATTTAGTGTGATATAGTTTCATTTCTAGGTTTTTCTTGTGGGATTATGGGTTTGGGGTCCAAACCCAAAAACAAAAGCAGGGTGGAATTTGGTAGTTGTAAATGTGTTCTCTTTTTAGTAGTTTATGGGGTTTAGCCTGTGTTTAAATCTCTGATCTATTTCCCGGGGAATTTTTGTTCCCCCAAAGAAAACAAAAAGGGGGGGGCCCACCCTTTATGTTAAAAGGGACAAAGGGGTTTTATCCCTGTCTTTGGAAGGATATTATTGTTATTATGTTTTAATTTACAATATTGTATTGGTTTTTGCCCTTCATCAACATGCACATCTGCCCTTGCGGATATACACGGGTTCCCCATCTGAAACCAACTCCCACTTCCCTCCCATACCATCCTCTGGTCATCCCAGTGCCTATTTAAACCACCAACATCCTGCATCAAACCATGGCGATTAATTTTCTTGCCATGATGTGCCACATGTTTTGTACCATTCTCCCAAATCATACCCCTCACATCTCCCACAGGGTCAAAGACTTGTTCTATACATCTGTGTCTCTTTTGCTGTCATTTTGGGTTATCATTACACCATCTTTCTAAATTCCATATATATGTGTTGTTATACTGTATTTATGTTTTTCCTTCTGACACTTCACTCTGTATAATAGGCTCCAGTTTCATCCCACCTCATTAGAACTGATTCAAATGTATTCTTTTAATGGCTGAGTAATACTCCATTGTGTATATGTACCACACTTTCTTATCCATAAACCTTTCCATTTTTTGTATTTACTGACTAAAAATATAGAATCTGTCCATAAACTGCATCATTTTCATGTCCATTTATTTTAGTTTAACTCCATATAACTCCCACAAATGGACTGTCAAATGATAGTTAATTCCCAGTTAAATCCTTCTGTTTGATGGGTGGTGTAACCATAATTATGTTAACTCCTTGGTTACACATAACCAAAAGTGATAGCCACAACAGCTCTTCTGATTTTTAATCAGTTGTGGATACTGCTGCAAACCCTTGGTACTCACATCACAATTCAAAAGATAATAGCAGCATCACTACTCTAAGTGGAATTAAAGTGAGCAGGTTACGTATTATCTCTCTTCACTACTGAGTTACACTCAGAGTTTTAACATACCCATGTGTTTCTGGTACACATTGTAGTGTAGAAGTGTTGGGTTTGTATTACACTGCAGTTTTATGACTGATATTTTCAGTTGTTCTCTCAGGCCTTTTCTAGCTTTTAATTGTAAGTATTCAGAATGTTTTCCTGTCAGTGACTGTTTTAAATTTGAGAACAGTGAACTCCTAAAATGCAGTACTCTCAAGCATATTTGCATCATAACACACAAAGACTTCATCACTTCTTAGGTTTTGTAAAGATATGGTATCTTTTAAAAGCAATCACAGATAATTCAAATCGTAAGATACTCTAAGAACTATGGGTTATAGAAAGATATCTCTTGGGTACACTACTCAGCTTTGAACTACAGTGTTAGAGGACAAGGACCGCATTGCCACTCCCACCTGTTTTCTTTTTTGATTCAGTGCATTGTATACATAACTTTCTAGTCTATTTTTCATTTGGTCATGCATGCAAAATCTCATCACTTATGGGACAGTGTGTGTGCAGACAGAGGAGGTCTAAGTGTGTAGTTTAATTTGAAATGGAATTTTATGAGACAAAATGATGATTCTTTGCATAACCAGTTTTGATCCTTCCTGTTTTTCTTCTGGCTGAACCACAAAGCTGATGTAATTTTAGTAAAAGTACAATGCAGATGAAGCTAGAAATATGAAAGCTTATGGAGAGCTTCAGAAATATGTGTTAATATCAAATATTACATTTCCCTGTCTTTTCATAGTATTTGCCACTTAGTATTTATAGGTGAAATGGTCGTTCTGTACCCTTTTCTGTATTTTTGCATAGATGCTAAATTTGCTTTAAGTAGGTATTAAATACTTCAGAATATTAAATAACTTAGGGTAATGGATTCTCTCCTCAATATATGTTCTTTGGTGGGCAATTAAAAAGCTTACAAGTCCTATACTTGTACATAATAATTGTTAAAGGAATGTTTCTTTTTATACTCTAAAAACAACTCTGTAGAGATCATACTTGCTTGTGTTAATCAAGGACAAGATTATAAAATGGTATTGATTTTTTTTGGAAAGAGTATTCAGTTTTTCTTAGTGTATAGAGTAATGCTGTGGAGCTTAGACAGTGTTTTTAATCTTTTGTTTCTTAGGAGACAAAAATATTTTATTCTTCCTCTAGTAAGTTCCAGAAAATTAAAACAAGTTTTTAGCAGAAAAAAAGAGGAAGTGTACTAAACTCACATTTTGAACATGATAGCATTTTTTTATCTCTGTTAGCAGTGTATTTTATTATATAAATTATGAGGTGTTTTATGGTTTTGTTTAGTTTTTGTTTGTTTTTTTGCTTCCCTTAGCTCAGTTAAAGACTCTGCCTGCAGTGCAGGAGACCAGGGTCTGATCCCTGGGTTAGGAAGATCCTGAGAAGAAAGTGACAACCCACTCCAGTATTCTTGCCTGGAGTAAATCCTTAGCACAGAAGCCTGTGGGCTGCAGTCCATGGGGTCGCAAAGAGGTCGGTACAACGGGTGTGACTAAACACATTTAACATGAGTTTTTGAGTAAGAGGAAGATCTTGATGATGTATAGGCTCTTTAATAAATACTAAGATAATTGGGAATCAGATACATACTTACTTGGCAGTGAACTTTTTGGGTGTTTCATTGTGAGTTTGTTCTCTGTGATATTTGTGTACTTAGGAAGATTTTTCTGAATAAACTGTTGAACCAATATTTATTACAAGTAGTTTCTTGTACAGTCTAGTTTTAGTATTAACTAGTATTATTTTAAATAGATAATTAATCTAATAAATATTCTGATTTTATATTTTTAAGAGTATGCTCTTTACTCTTTTTAGCTGAACTTAATGAAATAGACACTTTTGATCCTGTAAGATGATGATGGAATCCAGCTAAGGACCCCAAGGTGAGGATGAAGACATTAACCCAGGCTGGACCATGTATGTGTGCTTTACCGTTTTATATATGAAAGGTCAATTCTTCTCACCGCCTTGGTCTCAGAATATTGAATATTGAATTGAATATATATTGAGGATTATGTATCCATGATGGAGAAGGCAATGGCAACCACCCAGTACTATTGCCTGAAAATCCTATGACAGAGGAGCCTGGTAGACAGAATAATGGGGCTCTTGCATCGGACACGGTACTGAGCCGACTCACTTTCACCTTCCTTCATGCATTGGAGAAGGAAATGGCAACCCACTCCGGTGTTCTTGCCTGAGAATCCTAGGACGTAAGGCTGGGTGAGCCACCGCCTATGGGGTCACACATAGTCGGATACTTCCACTGAGCAGCAGTAATAATCCATGAATTTAATATTCATTAACATTCAGAAGCTAGCTGGCAACCTTCCTAAATTTTCTAAAACTTTGTAATTTTTTGAATCCTCTTTTTTTTTTTTTTTAACTGCCAGGTCTGACACTGGGTACTCCATAAGACACTTTATTAGACAAGGGGCTCCACAGTGATAGTAGGGTTTAACAGGCAGTTTTAAATGTATCATCTCCCAAGGCTGGTATATTAAAAGAGGAAAAGCAAACTGCAGCCATCTTTGCTGAAGTATTGAATTCCAGTGTACCCAAAGCATTCTTAAACAAGGCCTGCTTTGTTGCTCCAAGTGGATTTAGAGGTTACACACTGTCTGGTATCACTCTAGGACAAACGTTTGGTTTGGAATTGTGTGAAATGTTGTTTATCTTGGTAAGGAAATAGTGATGGTAGGAGCTTAAATGTCTTATACTTTTCTGCTATGGACGTATTTATAAACATTTTATTGATTTGTATCTCTTGATTAGACAGGCATATCAAGTAATTGAATGACAGTGCATGGCTTATACTCTTGTAAGCCCTTGTTAGACTTCTTTTCTTAGCCCTGGTACTTCTGCAGTAAAATGCACTGGAAACCAAACACGCAAAAGAAGAATCAATGAGTGTTTGATTGAAAAGCAGAAGTTTAGAATTCCAGGAGCAGATTTTTACGAAGTCTAAATGTATCACTGACCTAGAACACGGATTTCAAGATCTTTCAGTCACCAACATTCTAGTGAAGAGCATTTTCAGACACTCAAAGTGAATTTTAATTTGAAGTGAGCAATCACATATTCACCAAGATTATACAGTTTACAATCTTTCTACTCAGGTGTCCCATCTATCCTGTTCATATCAGTCCATAATATCTGTTGGATGATTTCCAAATCATTTAAGAATAAACCAAGACACTACCTCAGGTCTAGTGTTTAAGATTCTCACCGTAGGTTCATGAGTTCAATTCCTGCTGAAAAGAATGGTTCACATCCCATGTGTCATGGTCACAAATAACAATGAAAACCCCAGTTGTTTCAGAGATTACTCACAACATGAATTAGAACAGCTGAATATGATCTTTAATAGTGGAACTGTTACCAGAATTTTTTTAACCATATTTACAGATTTTTAAAAAATATCATAATATCCTACTGGAAGAAAGTGAAGTTGCTCAGTCGTGTCTGACTGTTTGTGACCCGAGACTGTAGCCTCCCAGGCTCCTCCGCCTGTAGGATTCTCCAGGCAGGAATACTGGAATGGGTTGCCATTTCTTCTCCAGAGATCTTCTCAACCCAGAATGTGAACTCGGGTCTGCATTGCAGCAGATTTTTACCTTCTGAGCCACCAGGGAAGCTTCTAATACTTTACTGATGTTATAATGCATTCTAAAGCACATGAGAACTATGGAAAATGAAAAAGATTAGAAAATATTGTTGAAATATCATTAAATGTTTTGAAAATTTCCTGTTCCACTTTTTGCTATCATTTATCAGAGGTCTAAAAATTTAATATACTTTTATTTTTATGAATTTATGATGTTTTTTGTTATCATCTTTAGTGTATTTGAGTTATGGAATTATGTAAATGTTAAATGAACATCTTAAAGACGTCTAGTTAAATCTGGCTTTAAAAAGGCATTTTTATTTGGTGTGGGACCCCAGGTTTTATGAATCAGTTGTAAATCAGAAAGTAATAAAATGATTATATACAAAGAAAGAATCCAGTAATGAAATGCGATTAAGATGTCTATTTAGTGATGACTTGTAGTTTATATGTCATTTGTAATACTGACAATGGATTTCATAGAAGCGCTTCCTCTCTAATATTTTGTTCAGTTTTTTCCAGAGATCCTTCAGGCTGTTAATACTGTGGGTGGTACAACTGAGCAGCTATTTTCTGTGGTAAGAATGTAAAATGCACCAGTGGTATAGTATGTTATTTGAGACTCAAGGTTGTCACCACTGAGCTGGAGTTGGAAAGCAAGGGATCTAAACCAAAGGGTGGAAATACGTGGAATACCAAGCCCTACAGAAGAAGGAAAAAGAGAATAGCTGGGAGCTGTGACTACAGCTCAGTTGGGGAAAAGACCAAAGATAATAGTAAATGAAAAAGTGCCTGTTATTTGGAGATTTTGTTTATCTTTATGTTTTATGTCAGAATCTGTTCTTGAAGCAAAGTCAGTTATCCCGTGATTTACTAGAGTGCCACTTGTGATGAATTGAGTCAGAAGAATTTGATTGATTACCACCTTCTCTCTTATGAGGAATAAGATGCCAAACTCCACTTAAAATGAATGCTGTTACGTTGCTGGCTTGTAAAGACGATTCAGTAGTGTCTGACTCTCTGTGACTTACAGATGGCAGCCCACCAGGCTCCTCTGTGCTGGAATTCTCTCCTGGCAAGAATGGGGGTTGCCATTTCTTTTCCAGTGCATGCATGCATGCATCCTAAGTCGCTTCACTGTGGTCTGACTTTGTATAATCCTATGGAGAGCAGCCTCCAGGCTCCCCTCTGATCACAGGGTTCTTCAGGCAAGAATACTGAAGTGGGTTACCATTTTCTTTCTCCCATTAAATGAATGTTTATTTAAACATTAAAAAGAATAGCGTGTATACATGTGATGTTCTCATGTCAATCATAGAGATTCGTGAAAACAGGAATCGAGAAAACAATCTGCTGGTGGGCCTAACTTTAGTTCAAAAGGACTGATTTTAAGTAGTGTAAAAGAAGATCCCACATGTGGCTTATTAAAAGAATTAATTTTATGTAGATCAGGTGTTCTTGTCACTTACAGATCTGAATTGAACTCAGAGGTCTGAGCATCGTACAAGCAGTTTCAATTTTTGGTCATCACCAGAAAAAAAGAGTAAAACTTCAATATGAATGTTGTTTAAAGCACACTGTACCTTAAATAAACAACAGTGTGTTTTCATTGTTTTAAAGTATCATATTTCTTTTAAAAACGAATGAGGCTGAATCAATTATTTTGGAGGAAAATGTCAACTCTTGGTTCTTTTCAATATAAAGGGAACTTAGGGTAAAACCAAAATATCTGCTGGGGAAAACATCAGCAAAGAAGAGAAAAGATTTCCAGTTTTGCTCTCCAGTCAGTCAACACCAGTATTACATGTGTTCCTACATCCAGAAACCTTCCTTCCACCTCACCCTCAGACCATTGTTCTTGTTGTTCCAGAGCACTGGCTTTGAGGTCCTGCATCATGCACTGAACTTGCACCGTCATCTGTTTACGATGGTCATGTACATGTCTCAGTGCTATTCTTTCAAATCATCCCACCATTGTTCCTCCTCCACAGACTCCAAAAGTCTGTTCTTTCCATCTCCTGTTTTGCTGCCTCTGTGGCAGAGGATCATCGACTATCTCTCCTCCAAATATTATACATGCATTCCTACACAGTATTTATATTTCTTTCTGACTTTTCTTCATTCTGTAGAACAGGCCCTGTCACCCACCTCTCTAGAATGACTCAAATGCATTCTTTTTCACAGTTGAGTAATATCCATCGTGTTTATATACCACCACTTCATCCATTCATCTGTGATATCTAGATTCTTCCATGTTCTAGCTATTGTAAATAGTCGTGAGATGAATATTGCATATGTGTCTCTTTCAATTCTGCTTTCCTTGGGGTGGCGTACAGTGGGATTGCTTGTCATGCATGTTGCTAAGTCACTTCAATCATATCCACTTCTCAGGAGACCCTACGGACTGCAGCCCACTAGGCTTCATCCATGGGATTCTCCAGGTAAAGAACACTGGAGTGGGCTGCTATTTCCTCTCCAATGCATGAAAGTGGAGGTGAAATGAGGTCGCTCAGTCATGTCTGACTTTAGCGACCCCATGGACTGCAGCCACCAGGGTCTTCCATCCATGGAATTTTCAAGGCAACAGTACTGGGAGTGAGGTGCCATTGCCTTCTCCCCTGCCAAGGCCATATGACAGTTCTATTTCCAGGTTTTTAAGAAATCATATGGTTTATTGTGTGGCTATACCAGTTTTCATTCCTACAACAGTGTAAGCTGGTTACCTTTCCACTCTCTCCAGGGTTTTTGTTTGAGACTTGGGTGATGGTCCCAGGACCAGTGTGAGATGACATCTCATTGTGGTATTGATCATCATCTCTTTTAATGAATGAGTGATGGAGCATCTGTCCTGTGTTCATTAGCCATCTGTATATCTTCTCTCAGAGAAATGTCCCATTTAGTTCTTTTGCCCACTTTTGATCGGGCTGTTTGTTTTCTGGTACTGAGCTGCATGAGCTGTTTGTACATGTTGGTGATTAACTCTTGGGCAGTTGTTTGATTTGTTGTAATTGCCCCAGTTCTGAAGGCTGTCATCACCTTTAATAGTTTTCCCCTTCACCACAGAAGCTTAGAAGTTTCAATCAGTCACTTTTGTTTCTTCATTATTTCATTACCTTGGAGGTGGGACATGGAGGAGAAGGTCTTGCTGTGATTTCTGTCAGAGAGTGTTCTGCCTGTGTTTTTCTCTAAGAACTTTATAGTTTCTGGTCTTCCACCTCTACGTGTATAATCCACTTTGCATTTATTTTTGTGTATATTAGAAAACATTTCATTCTTTTTGATGTGGTTAATTTTGTTTTCCCGGAACTGCTTGTTCAAGAGGTTGTTCTTTCTCCACAGATATTTATGCCCTCTGTCAAAAAATGAGGCTGGGTGTGTGTGGTCATCTCTGGACTTCCCTATTTTGTTCGTTGATCTGTATTTATCTTGGCCCAGTAATTTTACTATCTGATGATTGTAGCTTGTAGTATAGTTTGAAGTCAGGAAGGCTGGATTCCTCCATCAAGTGGTTTCTCAAGACACTGATTTGCTTTATTGAGGTCTTTTTGTGTTTCCACACAATTGGGGAAATTATTTGCCTTAGTTCAGTGAAAATCCTCGCTGGTGTTCTTTTATGGGGGATTCTTATTGCGCTGAATCCAAGAATATCAATGGTGAATGAATGTACCAATAGATTGTCTTGCTGTACACTCATGGTCACTGTATTGATTCTTCTGATCCAAGAATATGCTATACTTCTTGACCTATTTGTGCTGTCTTTGATTTCTTTCAACATGGTTTTATATGGTTTCCTGTACCACGCCCCGCTTTCTTTGGGAATATATTCCTAAATCTTTGAGTCTCTCATTGAGATGGTGAATGAGATACTTTCCTAAGTTCTATTTCATTTTCATTGCTGGTGTATCAGAAATGAAATATTCCTGAGTATTAATTTTGTATTCTTTTAGCTATACTTATTCATTGATTAGCTCTGGTAATTTTCTGTTGGCATCTCAGTGGTTCAATGTGTGGAGGGTCATGCCATCTTCTAACAGGCCAGTTTGTTGCCAATCTAGATTCTCTTTAGATTTACTTCTCTGATTGCTTGGTAAAACTAGGACTAATTTAAAAACTAATTCCATAAGTTTTTCAATTAGAAAAGCTTTAATGATGAAATTACAAAGCACTGTGCAACTCAATCCTACCAGATTCCCACAATAAAATCATGAAGACTATCAGGAGTTCAAATATATTTTGAAGTGTGGGGAAAGAAGAAACTGTTTAAGTCTTTAGAAAAAATGTATCATACTCAAATTAGTCCGAATATTTGTGTAGTCTCTTTTCCTTCAGTTTCAGAAGATTTTATGGCCTTAATAGTAATGTGGTACTTAACTGAAACTAAGAATTCATCAAGAGCTCTCAAAACTCTAACACAGTGCAGGCCATAGAAAAATTGTGTTACTGTGTTAGCACATTTCAGAGCTTTATAGGCAAATTAGAATGGGTAAAAAACACTCTTCAAGAGGGTTACACAAAGTAAACATCCTTGCTAAAACAGGATGAGGCCAGCAAGGGAAAAGGGAAGGTGTGGGAGACCTTGAATGAAGTGTGGTCCGGGAAAGGCAGGTTCCAAAGGCACAGCTGAGAGGGGTTCAGAGGCTACACCTGTGGTGTTTACAGCTATGACTGGGGTGCCCCTTGTGCCTGCATTTCTGAGAAGGCTACAGCACTCTGGAGACCCCAGGTCAAGAATGACCAGAGACAGGTACACCAGAGCAGCCATCAGAGACAGTTATTGTTATAAATGTGGATAATCCTGGAAATAGGTGAGAGTGGTGTCCCAAGACCCATGACCGTCAATCAGAGCCCTGTAGTAGCACTCATTATTGCAGTGCAAAGGGCACCAGGTGGTCCATGCAAGGTGGAACTGGAAGAGGCTGGGTTGCTCTCATCTGCTCTGAGTGCCAGACAAACTCAGACACATGCTTGCCATCCGCCAGAAGACAGGAGCAGGTCAAAGACCCAGGACTTTCTTGCTGGACGGCTATTATTGTCACATACATACCCATGCATACCACCCTTTTGAAGACACAGGTAAATAGGGACTGTAAATCCTGACCAGGTAAGCAGTGACATGACACTACCCAGCACAATAATAAGTCAGAGGAGTACAGTAGCTGTGAGAAACAGCCCTGGTTGGGGGAATGCAGGATGGCCTAGATGCAGAACACCACAGGGACAGGAGCCATGAGTTGTCTGGATGATATGGCAGGCCTGAGCACATAGTGCTGGGAGTTGAAGAACCCAGTCCCGGAAACTCCTGTTCCAGTGTGCTTCTTCCACCCAAGACTAGGCTGTTGCTATTGATCTTCTGGCCCAGCATGTGGGCTAACAGCTCCTGACCTAAAAGCAGATTATGAACCACTCTCAACTTTCCATCATGATCAGCAACCAATAAAGACTTTCTTAGCAAGATCAACTTCAATGTCAGTGAGGGAGGTTGAGGGGATGGCTGGGTATGGGACCTGGTGGGGCGGGGAGGATCATGTTAGCTATGTTCCTGTGCTGTGAGACTCGGAGAGGCATCATGGAAGCTGCTAATGCCTGACTCGAGGGCAATCTGAGGCACTCTGTGAAGCTTGCACCTTACCCTTTCCCTATCCTGGCAGGTGCAGGTGCAGAGACATCCAAGGTCCCGCTGCAGCTGAACTTTTCCTTTGGGACAACTCTACTTCTGGAACATGGGTGACTACATGAGGCCACTGACATCACTGGTAAATGTGGCTCCAGTGGGTGCATGGTGTGTAAGGAGGTGGATGTTCCACCTGTGGAACTGCCCCGTGTCCTGCCTTCTGCATGTTATAAGGCAAGTTATTCCACCCAGTCCACTGGCTCTGGGACTTGAATGAGGAGTACAGGCGCAGGCTGGACATCAGTGTGCCTTAATCTTTCAAACTGGTTGTCAGGCCACAGAATCGAAACAGGATTGCTGAGGGTTTGCTTGGGGGCTGCATACAGTTGGCAATTGATGCTGGAGTTCTGGATGCCTACAGGAGGTTGGGGGCCTGGTCATCCCACATCTTTCAGCTGCAGCAGATCATTGGGAGATGTGGGGATGATCCTGTGAAGTAGCACCATAGGAAGGAAGGTCCCGCCATTAGCGGACCTCACAGAAAAACACATGTGATGAAGAGGTCTGAGGTGGACCTGTAGGACAAACTGCAGGTGGTCGGGACACTATCGCTTAAATGAGATGTCAGTCGCATGCAAGCTGTCTCTGAGCCAGATTTTGGTCATGCATGTAGCAGATGATCTGCTGAGACCTGGGGCTTAGGGACCTACAGGTCCTGAGTGCAGCGTCCCTCAATTTAGCTGTGGTTGGAAAAGCAGAGTCCTAGATGACACTACTAAAGGCAGCGCGTGAATTAAGTATCTGCCTGAATCATCCTTTCAGGTCCTGCCATCCCCGCCTCCTTTGTCACTGAGTTTGCATCGCTCGGGCCCTACACTCAGGCACACCTTTACCTTGGGAAGGCCTTATCATTGAAAGGGCCCCTCCAGGGTCCCAGTGCACCCAGGTGCTGGACTTCTGATCTTCTGATTTTGCACATCCACCAACTGCCTTCACCATGACCACACTTGCTGCCTTGGAAGAGGCTTTCAGGCCGCCTCTTCGGAAAAATAATCAAGTGCTCAGGAGGAGGTGATGAGACCTCCAAGTGCAGGACGTTGTGCCTACTGGGATGCCATCTCTGATACTGTTGGACACATGGGCGCCTTCAGCCCTGGAAACACCTGTGTTCCTGCTTGTGTCCCTGTATCAAGCCTGCGTGTGTATACACGTGTGTGCCTAAATACCTGTGTTTATGTGTGTGTGTAAAGAGGGAATATCAGAGAAAAAGGCTAAGAGAGAGGAAATGCCAAGCAATCAGAAGAGGAGACAATACTGCACCTTAGCCTGAGGGCGGTTGGTCGCCCTATCTCTGCAGTGACCCTGTCCAGGATGGGAATGAGGGAAAGGATGGCCACTGCAACCCAGGACCTTGGTTTCAGAAACTACATGAGACAGAATACAAAACATACTCACCATTTCTCACCTGTTCTTGCATGTGTTTGGACCAGGGAAGAGGGAGTGGTCTGTGGATTCACCCAGGCAAATCAGGTGGAGGTTTTAAAACCACTGCCTGTGGAGCCACAGCTTAGGGACATGTGGGTTGGCAGGTAAAATGGTGGATGTGGATACAGAGGACCTGGGATGTGGGTGGGAGGAGGCTAAGGTCTTGCTGGAGAAGGACAGAGGACCAAGGAAAGAGACAGATTGACTGGGTGTACTGAGACGGTTTCACACGCGGGAAAGGACTTGGAAGGTCCTGGGCCAGTGCTCCCCCAGGATCAGCCCATCAGCCACACCCCTCCATGAGGGTTTCACACTGGAACGATGTGACACAAAAATGCGACATGCAAGGTAGGCTGTCGGCAAAACCACAGGCATCCTAGAGAGACAAGATGTGAGTGTGGCATGCCTCCAGGCATTTCCAGTCCCTGGCAGTGAGTTACGAAAGTGCAGGCGTTTACGGTGTGTCGCTGGCAGTGTGTTTTATATGGTGTGAACAGGGAGGAAGCAAGGATGGTGGGTTACGAACCGGGCGATTCCCAAGTGAGAGTGGAGACAGGAAGCCCTGGGTGCAGTGTAGGCCTGGTTTTCAGTCCAGGGGAAAGGCACAACTCTCCTGCCAAAGATACCCCACGGCTTGTGCTGAAAGTCCTGATATAAATTTTCTTTCTGGGTCTTTCTCCTGGCTTTGGGACCTGAGGGCAAAGGT
>NW_027220365.1:0-25451 GCF_027580195.1 Bos mutus
GTACACAATGGAGTATTACTCAGCCATTAAAAAGAATACATTTGAATCAGTTCTAATGAGGTGGATGAAACTGGAGCCTATTATACAGAGTGAAGTATGCCAGAAGGAAAAACACCAATACAGTATACTAACGCATATATATGGAATTTAGAAAGATGGTAACAATAACCCGGTGTACGAGACAGCAAAAGAGACACTGATGTATAGAACAGTCTTATGGACTCTGTGGGAGAGGGAGAGGGTGGGAAGATTTGGGAGAATGGCATTGAAACATGTAAAATATCATGGGTTTTGCTTTTAACTTCCTCCAACCTTTACACTTTGATCTTTGACTTTTTAGTATAATGATATATTACAGTGCAAGGGAGAGCCCCCAAGGTTTTCTTCAAGGGACTGTCACTTGTTTGGATAATTTTATAGGCACATGCATACCCCCTTTTACTTCCCTCAAATTGGAAGACTACCACTTTGACTTCAGTACCCTTTTCTTCCTGCTGTTAAACTTCCAATCCATATACATTGTATCTCCAAAGATCCCCGTCTTTTTTTTTTTTTTTTTAACTTCCACTCTAGAAATGTATGCCCTCCTTTGATTACATTCACTGTTCCAAGATCAGCATTCCAGTCGGTCACTTTCTTCAGACAGCCTGGTGGAAAGGTTAAGACCTCAGAGCCTGCAGACTATGATTACTCAACAGTTGCTTGCAGGAGATTTTAACTGTGTATACTTACACAGAGTCCACCTTAATGACTGTTTACACAGCAGAGTCCAGGTGAGCTAGTGTACCATGATGTCCCCTGTCTGGGTCTGGGGCAGTGAGGCAGTCAAGAGTAAGTACAGTATTACCTTACTCCACTGCAGATGATTTTCCTTGGTTATGTCTGAATGACCAGTCAAATCAAAGGGCAGGGGAAGGATAATTGTAAAATGAACTCTGGTTTGTGCATTTAATTTCCTGGGATGAGGGTGGTGCCAGATTAGCGTTTTCCAGTCTGAATACTCAGGATCATGTAAATGTGATTGTTGGTATCAAGATTTTCTTTGGATGCATGAAATAATCCTTTTAAATAATATTTTTGGCCAGCAGTAGAAATTGTAACATCTAGAAAATTTAAGAGACTTTGTCTTGAAGGGGATGTGGGGGATTGGATTGATAGTATTTTTTTTTTAATTTTATTTTATTTTTAAACTTTACAATATTGTATTGGTTTTGCCAAATATTGAAATGAATCCACCACAGGTATACATGTGTTCCCCATCCTGAACCCTCCTCCCTCCCCATACCATCCCTCTGGGTCATCCCAGTGCACCAGCCCCAAGCATCCAGTATTGTGCATTGAACCTGGACTGGCGACTTGTTTCATATATGATATTATACATGTTTCAGTGCCATTCTCCCAAATCATCCCACCCTCTCTCCCACAGAGTCCAAAAGACTGTTCTATATACATCAGTGTCTCTTTTGCTGTCTCGTATACAGGGTTATTGTTACCATCTTTCTAAATTCCATATATATGTGTTAGTATACTGTATTGGTGTTTTTCTTTCTGGCTTACTTCACTCTGTATTATAGGCTCTAGTTTCATCCACCTCATTAGAACTGATTCCAACGTATTCTTTTTAATGGCTGAGTAATACTCCATTATGTATATGTACCATAGCTTTCTTATCCATTCATCTGCTGATGGGCATCTAGGTTGCTTCCATGTCCTAGCTATTACAAACAGTGCTGCGATGAACATTGGGGTACACGTGTCTCTTTCCCTTCTGGTTTCCTCAGTGTGTATGCCCAGCAGTGGGATTGCTGGATCATAAGGCAGTTCTATTTCCAGTTTTTTAAGGAATCTCCACACTGTTCTCCATAGTGGCTGTACTAGTTTGCATTCCCACCAACAGTGTAAGAGGATTCCCTTTTCTCCACACCCTCTCCAGCATTTATATCTGGTAGACTTTTGGATCGCAGCCATTCTGACTGGTGTGAAATGGTACCTCATAGTGGTTTTGATTTGCATTTCTCTGATAATGAGTGATGTTGAGCATCTTTTCATGTGTTTGTTAGCCATCTGTATGTCTTCTTTGGAGAAATGTCTGTTTAGTTCTTTGGCCCATTTTTTGATTGGGTCATTTATTTTTCTGGAGTTGAGCTGTAGGAGTTGCTTGTATATTTTTGAGATTAGTTTGTCAGTTGCTTCATTTGCTATTATTTTCTCCCATTCTGAAGGCTGTCTTTTCACCTTGCTAAAATTTTCCTTTGTTGTGCAGAAGCTTTTAAGTTTAATTAGGTCCCATTTGTTTATTTTGCTTTTATTTCCAATATTCTGGGAGGTGGGTCATAGAGGATCCTGCTGTGATGTATGTCAGAGAGTGTGATAGTATTTCTTGAATTTAAATATTTTCAGTCATTTCAGGTAGCAGTTAGTTGTCAGAGGAAAACGGGACCTTAAGGTGTGGTGGGGGGCATGGCATGTATTGTGGTTGTACCGATTTCCACCAGTAGTAGTAGTAGTGTAGTCGTTAAGTTATCTCCGACTGTGTGACCCCATGGACTGTAGCCTGCCAAGGCTCCTGTGTCCATGGGATTCTCCAGCAAGGATATTGGAGTAGGTTGCCATTCTCTTCTCCTGGGGATCTTCCCAAACCAGGGATTAAACCTGGATCTTCCCATATTGCAGGCAGATTCTTTACCATCTGAGCCACCAGTAGTGATGGGAGGTTAACTGTCCAGGTGATGGTGTTTGTTTTTATTCTGGGGAGAAGGGCTGTTGTGAAGAGGTCATTAACCTCATTTTTCTCTGACTAGGTTGGATTGACTGTAATTCCTGACAGCACGGCTGGCTGTGTTTTGGGTGTTATCTGTAAGCTCCTGGATCATACGTGTGTACTTAGTGAAATTCTACTGCTGTTTCTGGCTTCTTGTTGCTACAGTCTGCTTTATTTTCTGCTTACTTTAGAGAAAGGAGAAGCAGAACATCTAAGAAAAAGGTAATAGTTTTGTACTCTTAAACTTTTAATTTTTTTCCTACTTGCTCAACTCCCTTCAGTCAATCAATCCATAAAAGATATTTCCAAAATCTAATTCTTTTTTAGAGTTTGTATATCCCTCGCTACCTGCTTCTTTGTTCTTTTGTGAATCCCCTTTGTGATGAGGTATAGCAGTCTTAGTTTTTGTTTTTTCTTGTAAGCTACAAATTTGAAAAGTTAGATGGTATTATAGAGTTTCTTGGGAGCTTTCCTTAACTTTGCTATAGATCTGGCAAGAAAATTCTATGTTTTAGAAGAATGGACTTATTAATACGAGCCTTTGTATTTTGTTTGGGCTTCATTAGAACTAGCCACGGAGAAGGCAATGGCGCCCCACTCCAGTACTCTTGCCTGGAAAATCCCATGGATGGAGGAGCCTAGTAGGACACGACTGGGCGAGTTCACTTTCACTTTTCACTTTCATGCATTGGAGAAGGAAATGGCAACCCACTCCAGTGTTCTTGCCTGGAGAATCCCAGGGACAGGAGAGCCTGGTGGGCTGCCGTCTATAGGGTCGCACAGAGTCGGACACAACTGAAGTGACTTAGCAGTTAGCAGAACTAGCCAGAGTCAAATTTTAAATTCATGGGTTTAAGGAAATTGTTCTAAGATGCTGGTGTTTTTTAATTATTACTTTTGTTCCTATATAATTTTTGGACTAAAGCTTCTAGGATAGTATGGAAGATTTCACTTTCATTTTCAAAAAGTGTTCTCATGCTTACGTTCTTTTCGGTATGCTGTTTACAGTTCATTGCAAGAAGGTTATTAAACAGTCTTAAAAGATGATCACATATAAGAAAATAAAAATCATTCTATCACATTTTGACATTTGCCTTTCAAGTCTTTTTTGAGCTTTTAAGTGTCATAGAAATATGTCATACATATGATTATATGAAACATTTAAATAGTTTAAAGAGTATAAACTGAACATCCATTTAGCTAAATTCCAGGTTTAGGAATAGAATGTCGTCAGTATGCACTCTGTCCATGTCCTTTCCATAGTTAAATTTCTCTTTTACACCTCCAGAGATCACTTCTGTGTTAGTACTTTGCTGCCTTTTTATTTAAAATTTTTATGTGCATTTATAAACAGCGCATTTTTGTTTTGCATGTTTTAAGAGTTTGATATAAAAGGAATCATAGTGTATTTTTTTATGACTTGATTTGCATCATCATGAGAGTTACTCATGTTGATTTAAGGATGTAATTCATTTTGTTTCTCTATACCAGGAGTCAGCAAACTTCTTTCTATGTAAAGAGTCAGATAGTGAATATTTTAGGTTTTTGTCAGAACTTGTCAGAACTACTCAGCACTCCTGATGCTATGAAAGGAGCATCAGATGATACATAAATGAATAGGTGTGCTGTGTTCCAATAAAATTTTATTTACAAATACAGGCTGCAAGCAGGATTGGCTGTGGTTTGGTACCCTTGCTCTGTAGTATTCCGCTTTATGAATGTACTGTAACTTACTGATGGGGATTTTTCCCACAAAGTGTTGTGTGTATTTAAAACTTGGTAGATTTCACTGTTGATATCCTGTAAAAATTACACATAAATAAATAGATCTGATGGTACTTTTCTTACACATCATCAAATTTTAGGTCTCATAGCCCAAGAAAAACCTTTGTAAATAGCAAGGAACTTCTCTGGGTTATAAAAACTTTATAATGAACATCCCCATTTATGAAATACGTATTTTGATATTTGTCATTTCCTGTCACTTGAAATATAGGCCCTTCGTGGTATACTTATGTTTCAGAGGTCTTCTTAGTTTCTTTTTTTTTTTTTTAATTTAATTTTATTTTTAACTTTACAATATTGTATTGGTTTTGCCATATATCGAAATGAATCTGCCACAGGTATACATGTGTTCCCCATCATGAACCCTCCTCCCTCCTCCCTCCCCATATATATATGGAATCTTCTTAGTTTCTTATAGAACATTCTGCTTTGATTGTATGTGGTTGGACTGAAAAAAATTCGGTGTGTTTAATACATTTTGCCTGTTTAAAAATTCTGTTTTAAAAGTGTTTTGTGCTGGCTATTGGAAAGTTTGATACTACCAGGACCATACCATGCATCTCTGGATGACATTACTTAGGCACAAGAAAGGATTGGCAGCCCGAGCCTTAGGTACTTAAGTTTCCCTTTTGGGCTGCTCCTACCCTTCTACACAAGGTAATTGTGGGATTACAGATAATGAGAGTGCCAGTCAAACTACTGGGAACTTTTGATTTCACAAGTGCTAACCAAAAAATCGGGCTCGACCAATTGAGGTATTCAAAACTGTGGCCACAGTTCTCTGAAGAAACTGTTGTATTGTTTCCTGGACTCTGTTAATAAATGAAAGATCTGCTCTTCAACTGAGCCCTCTTGTCTTGTAGGTAATAGTCTGTTCTTTTCTATGGTTTTTGACTCTTTTCTCTTTGTTGTCTTGAAAGTCAGGTTATATCCTAGCGTAGGTTTGTTATTATTTACCCTGCTTGAGCATCAGCTTTCTTTATGGTCCAACTCTCACATCCATACATGACTACTGGAAAAAACCATAGCTTTGACTAGGTGGACCTTTGTTGGCAAAGTAATGTCTCTGCTTTTTAATACACTGTCGAGGTTTGTCATAGCTTTTCTTCTGAGGAACAAGCGCCTCTTAATTTCATGACTGCAGTCACCAGCTGCAGTGATTTTGGAGCCTAAGAAAACAGTTAGCCACTGTTTCCATTCTTTCTCCATCTCTTTGCCATGAAGTGAAGGGGCTGGATGCCATGATCTTAGTTTTTTGAATGTTGACCTTTAAGCCAGCTTTTTCACTCTCCTCTTTCATTTTCATCAAGAGGCTCTTCAGTTCCTCTTCATTTTCTGCCATAAGGGTGGTGTCATCTGCATATGTGAGGTTATTCAGATGACAATCTTGAATCTAGCTTGTGCTTTGTCCAGCCCAGCATTTTGCATGATGTTCTCTGCATGTAAGTTAAATAAGCAGGGTGACAATATACAGCCTTCACCTACTCCTTTTCCAATTTGGAACCAGTCCATTGATCCATGTCCTGTTCTAACTGTTGCATCTTGACCTGAATACAGATTTCTCAGGAGGCAGGTAAGGTGGTCTGGTATTCCCATCTCTTTAAGAATTTTCCACACTTTGTTGTGATCCACACAGTCAGAGGCTTTAGCGTAGTTAATGAAGCTGAAGTAGATGTTTCTCTGGAACTCTCTTGCTTTTTCCATGATCCAAAGGATGTTGGCAATTTGATCTCTGGTTCCTCTGCCTTTTCAAACTCCAGCTTGTACATATGAAAGTTCATGGTTCATGTACTATTGAAGCCTCACTTGAAGAATTTTGAGCATTACTTTGCTAGCATGTGAGATGAGTACATTTGTGCAGTAGTTTGAACATTCTTTGGCATTGCCTTCTTTGGGATTGGAATGAAAACCAACCTTTTCCAGTCCTGTGGACACTGAGTTTCCAAATTTGCTGGAGTATTGAGTGCAGCACTTTCACAGCATCATCTTTTAGGACTTGAAATAGTGCAGCTAAATTCCATCACCTCCTCTAGCTTTGTTCATAGTGATGCTTCCTAAGGCCTACTTGACTTCACACTCCAGGATGTCTGGCTCTAGGTGAGTGATCACACCATTGTGGTTATCTGAGTCATGAAGATCTTTTTTGAATAGTTCTTCTGTATATTCTTATCATTTCTTTATATCTTCTGCTTCTGTTAGGTCCATACCATTTCTGTCCTTTATTTTGCCTATCTTTGCATGAAAATGTTTCCTTGGTATCTCTAGTTTTCTTCAAGAGATTTCTAGTCTTTCCCATTCTGTTGTTTTCCTCTCTCTCTTGCACTGATCTCTGAGGAAGGTTTTCTTCTCTCTCCTTGCTCTTCTCTGGAACTCTGCATTCAGATGGGTGTCTTTCCTTCTCTCTTTGCCTTTCCTTCCCTTCTTTTCTCAGCTGTGGTAAGGCCTCCGCAGAAGCTATTTCATCATCCCCAAGACCATCCCCAAGACAAAGAAATGCAAACAGGGTCCCTCCCAGGGCTCAGCAATTTCAAGACTCGTCCCCTATCATCTGTGGTGCCACCACTCACCAATAGGCAATCAGGGCACTCAAAGTCAGAGCAGAGTGCAGGCAAGTTAGAAGCAAGGTCAGAGGCCTGCTCTGCTCTGTCTCTGAAGCCTGAAAAAGACTATTTATTTAATTTCCCTAATTGTGGGGAGGTTTTGTCCCTGAGATAGAGTTGAGGTCAGAGAACTGGAGAGACTGAGGAGTCTTCACTAGGAGGAGATATGACTGATGTTCCCAAATCCTTTAGACGTGTTCTCTGTTCCTTTTTGAAGGTTTAGGATTCTTCCAGCAGTGGGAAGCTCATCTCAGTTTCATGTTTCACTGATGGGGTGAAGTGACCTTTTTTTTTTTTTTTTTAATTATTCCACAGCAAGCTGCAAAGCCATCAGATGGAGCCATGTGATCAGTGTGGACTCCAGCTGACCCCACAGCCACCTTCTGCCTCCCATGCATCCACTCAAGAATTTCTGAACTTTCTTAATGGTGAGTCTTCTGGCCTTTTCTCCCTCATTGTCAATCCTCCTGCTAACAAAACAAGCTGTGAAAATTAAGAAAAGTAAACCGTAACTATAATTGGAGTCTGCAAGGTCTATAGAGGGCGCTGTCACGCCCTGTCATTCATCCTCCATTACTTCAACCTGAAGAGGTCATTTACATATCCCAACAGGAAGAAATACACCTTGCATTCCCAAACTAGAAGTGCAGCCACATTACCACTCCAGCTGGAGGAGGGAAGACTTGCCTTTTGGCCAACAACAAACCCAGCTAATAGAAAATTCTGCCATTTAGCTAATGAGAAGCCATTGTCACCTGAATGTTTACTTTCCTCCACAGATGTTACACTTGTTCTCTTGCTGATGACTTATTTCCTTGTCCTGCTCTACTCAGCTTAGGTGCCATCAATGATGTTTAACCCCTTGGAGTATATCCCTGCCTTTTGAATGAAATGCTGCCTGGTTCATGAATCATTTACTAGAGTCAGTTTATTACAAATTCAAAGTAAATCTTCAACTTTACTCAGTTAATTTTTGTTTTTTAATATACTGGTTGCAGCGATGGGATCTCAAGGGAATTTCTGATGACATTTGGAGACAAGGAGGGACAACTGTGGTGCCCACACATCCTCTGAGTTAGCTGTCTTTCTTGGCATTCACGGAGGTTGTTAGTAAGCTCCTCTTGGTTTGAGCTCCATTCTCTTTGCATTTGTGCCCCTAATCTAATTGGCTTTCCTTTCAAGGCAGGTTGGCTTCGCTGGCAGATCATTCTGCCCGAGGCCAAACCCACCTATTAGATCAAATTTCCAGTGCACAGTAACATTTCTTGGTTGTTGCCAATCTATTTTTGAGTGGTAAACCCTAGCCCCTAATTTTGTTTGCTAGACCCCATGTTGGGAACTGCTGACAATGTAGTCTTTACTTCCCCATGTGTTTGGAATCAGTACCAGCCCCTGGATTCTGCACTCAGAACTGTTGGTGACCAGCTAGACTTCATTTTGCATGGAATCAGTCTGTAGTCCTCATTTCTTGGGATTTCCTGGTTCTATGCTCTTCCTCAGTACAAGGTTCTCTGGGAACTGGTGGTTGTCTATGCCAGGCCTTATTTAGCCAGGTGGTCGTAGCATCTCTCGGGTAGTGCTGATATATTATGGCACAGGTTTGTTTGTCTTGTTTTGGGATGACAAATGCTAGCTAAGGAAAGGGTAGCCATACCCCTATTGAGCATGCCACCTTCTGGCACACCAGCTTATTTTATATTTTATATGTAAGAGCTATAGACCTTGAGGCTGTAGATATCTAGAAAGATGGCAAAATTTTACTAATATTGATCTAGAATTATAGTAGTCATTGTTCAGAGTGTTCCAGTTAGACAAGATTTTTCATTTAAGGAAAACTCTAGAGAGCATCAGATCCCAAATTGGACAAGGAGAATGAGATGCATAATTTAATTGATATGAAAAAGCTTCCAGAAAGTTTCAAGATTCCTAAATAAAGGTCTGTTTCTTTTAAGGACTCAGTACAAAAAGCTAATGAATGCATTGAAATGGGTGCATTACTCTATGTAGAATATTTAGCTAGTGAGAAGTTGCTATATGACACAGGGAGTTCTACCTCCTGCTCTTTGACAACCTAGAGAGGTGGGATGAGTTGGGGTGGGAGGGAGGTTAAAGAGGGAGTATATATATGTATATACTTCTGGCTGATTCACATTCTTAAACTGCAAAATCAACACAACATTGTAAATAAACCATTTATCCTCTAAATAAAAATGTTTATAAAAAATTAAAGAGACAAAGGTTACCTTAAAAAAAAGACTACAGACAGATGCAACTAAAGATTTCAATCCTACTGCCCACCTACCACGTCTTTTTCCACCTGAGTACTCATGTTTTACTAATTCTCTCTCTGAAATACTTTACTAATCTAAAGAGATATTTAACTATTATCATTTAAGACAACTGTACCTGAGGTTTTAGGCGAGCCCCCTCAGTTGTTCTTTACTCCTTGGTCAGAACTGAACTGAGAGCTCTAGTTGAAGAATTCTTGAAACTTAAGGAGGAGCCCCAACATTTTTTGAAGAGCTAAGAGTCACTGTCAGGGCCTGTGACCCCAAAGTGCTAGATCTTTCTCAGCTTGCACACATGTTGGCAGAACCTGGGAGCCCCCAAATGGATGCAGGAAGCAAAATGGAAAACTCCTAGGATGATATTCAAGGGTTGGGAAGAATCCCTGGGGAGGGCATGACAACCTACTCCAGTATTCTTGCCTGGAGAATCCCCATGGACAGAGGAGCCTGGCAGGGCTACAGTCTACGGGGTCACAAAGAGTTGGACATGATTTGAGCAACTAAGCAAGCACAGCAACCTTAAAAGGCTTCCAAAATAACAACTGACTTTTTATAAGCCATTTCTAAAATCATCCCTGCTCAGACTGATTGATCTATTATTTGATCATACAAACAAAAGAGGGAAGAGTCTGTGCCATTCTACAGCCAGTTTGGAAGCATTCTTTTTACAGCATTTGGGGTTCCATGTAATAAAAAGGACATTCAGCCAACTTTAGCTGCCCTCTTTGTAAACAGATTATCTTCTGAGATAGTTGTTGTTCAGTCACCAAGTCCTGTCTGATTTCTGAGACTTCATGGACTGCACCACGCCATGCTTCCCTGTCCTTCACTATCTCCCTGAGCGTGCTCAAACTCACGTCCATTGAGTCAGTGTGCCATCCAACCATCTAATCCTCTGTCGCCCCCTTCTCCTCTTTCCCTCAGTCTTTCCCAGCATCAGGGTCTTTCCCTGTGAGTCAGATCTTTGCATTAGGTGGCCAAAGTATTGGAGCTTCAGCTTCAGCACCAGTCCTTCCAATGAACACCCAGGACTGATCTCCTTTGGGATGGAGTGGTTGGATCTCCTTGCAGCCCAAGGGACTCTCAAGAGTCTTCTCCAACACCACAGTTCAAAAGCATCAATTCTTCAGCATCAGCTTTCTTTATGGCCCAACTCTCATCTATACATGACTAGTGGAAAAACCATAGATTTGACTATAAGGACTTTTGTCAGCACAGTGATGTCTCTGCTTTCTAATACACTGTCTAGGTTTGTCATTGCTTTTCTTCCAAGGAGCAAGCTTCTTTTAATTTTGAGGCTGCACTTATCATCTGCATTGATCTTGGAGCCCAAGAAATGAAATCTGAACTGTCTTCATTTTTCCCCCCATTTATTTGCCATGAAGTGATAGGACTGGATGTCATGAGCATTGTTTTTGAATGCTGAGTTTTAAGCCACCTGTTTCCTTCAACTCTTTCATTTTCATCAAGAGGCTGTTTACTTCTCTAACTTTCTCCCATTAAAGTAGATCTGCATATCTGAGGTTATTGATATTTCTCCTAGCAATCTTGATTCCAGCTTTTGAGTCATCCAGCCCAACATTTCATGTGATGTATTCTGCATATAAGTTAAAAAAGCAGGGTGACTGCATACAGCCTTGACACACTCCTTTCCCAATTTGGAACCAGTCTGTTGTTCCATGTCCATTTCTAACTGTTGCTTCTTGTCCTGCATACAGGTTTCTTGGGAGAGCGCTAAGGTGGTCTTTTATTCCCATCTCTTTAAGAATATTCCACAGTTTGTTGTGATCCACTCAGTCAAAGGCTTTAGCGTAGTCAATGAAGCAGAAGTAGATTTTTTCTGGAATTCTCTTGCTTTTTCTATGATCCCACAGTTATAGGCAATTTGATCTCTGGTTCCTCTGCCTTTCTAAACCCAGCTTGTACATCTGGAAGTTCTCAGTTCATGTACTGCTAAAGCCTAACTTGAAGAACTTTGAGCATAATCTTGCTATCATGTGAATGAGTGCAATGGTATGGTAATTTGAACATTTTTGGCATTGCCTTTCTTTGGGATTGGAATGAAAACTGACCTTTACCAGTCCTGTGGCCACTGCTGAGTTTTCCAGATTTGCTGGGATACTGAGTGCAGCACTCTAACAGTGTCATCTTTTAGGATTTTTAAATAGCTCAGCTGGAATTTAATCACCTCCACTAGCTTTGTTCATAGTATTGCTTCCTAAGGCCCAATTGACTTCACACTCCAGGATGTCTGGCTCTAGGTGAGAGATGACACCATCATGGTTATCTGGGTCATTAAGAGTTTTTTGGACAGAGTTCTACTCTGTCCATGGAATTCTCCAGGCAAGAATACTGGAGTGGGTTGCTATACTCTCCTCCAGGGGATCTTTCTGACCCAGGGATGGAACCCACGTCTCTTATGTCTCCTGCATCAGCAGGCAGGACTTTACCACCATGCCACCTGATTAAAATAAATCAGCCAAAAGAGCTCTCATATCAACCCTGCTTCTCTTAGAGGAAAGATTGTCATCCTGTGGATAATCTGACTTAACAATGGTAAACACATGCCAGCTGTCATTAAAGTCAGTTTTAACAAAGCAGGGAAACTAGTTGTTTATGAGCAATGAAAAGTATGTCTGTGATATCACTGCAGTCCCTCTTTGGAAAGGGCTGGATATACAATGTGAGGATTTTGATGATTGCTGTACATGTTGTGTATGTTAATGCACACTTTGATTATTTATGTAAACTTTGTTCAATTCAGATGTGAAGTCCCTTCTGGTTATATTATTAGGGATGAGTATACATCAAACATAGACTATATGATATCTTTTTGTAAATTCCACACTTTTGAGGCAATGTATCCTTTTTTAGCCCTGGAATGAACATAAAATGGAGCCTATTTGAGTCTTGGAAATTGTACATTTTAAAGAATTATTTAAATACTGAATCTTCTTTTCTAGTTAGTTCATCAGTTTAAGCTATGTTACCTGGACATTAGAATTTTATCATATGTTGGAAATATACATAATATCATTTGAGGGCATACCATATTTTGAGAAAGAAATAAGTGTATTTTTGCAGGAGACCAAAAAGGAATATTGCCAGATAGATGATTCATTTGAAAAACATACACATTTTCATTGAAAAATAAAACCCAAGCCTGACACAAGCTGTTTTGTACAAAATGCTGCATTAGTTGCACAGCCCCCTGGGAGGTGAATGAAACTCCACACACCTTGTTGCTGCTTTATTTTGTTCTAGAGCCCATTTGCTACAGTCCTTTACCTTGTTTCCAAAGTAAAGAAATCTGCATCTTGAGTTCAGATCTTATCCTCCTTGGATAAGAAAAGAAAAAAATGCGATCTTGGCACCATCTGACAGGAAGATGAATAAAATGGGACAAATAAGATACTTTCATGGGAAGTTGGCAGCATTTAACTCATGTTTAAAATTTGTGGTTCTCTAAGCCATGGACAGAGCTGAAGTTAATGAAGATCTGTGGAGGAAAGACGTCTGCAGGTCTGCACATAGAACACTGTGACTCTTTGTTCAGAGGCAATGGTGACAAAGGACAGAAGGTATGAGCATTTCCCCAGCAGAGACCCCCCCCCCCCCCGTTTAGGACAATGCTGGTGATGTCTGGATGTCTTGAGTTCTGGGAGCAGGAGTCGGGGCCGGACACCATCTCTGGTCCTTCTCCTGTGCTGCCAGTTTGTTAACTGATACCAAACTCACCATGATGGACCTGTCAGTGGGAATACTCAAAACCTAAAGAACACCTGTGAGGCGTGTGCGTGGGACGTCTCAGACAGAGGTCTCTGTGGGATGCTCTGAGAGGTCTCTGGGTGAGATTTCTCAGAGTGGGTGTGCGGGAGGTCCCCATGTGGGGACAGTGTGGGTCTCTCTGTGGAGACTCTTAGTGAGGGGACCTCCATTGCTGGCTGTTCTTCCCCTTACAGCAAGAGAAGGGCACAGGGATTTTCCCCTTCCAGTTTCTTGCTGTTCTGTTGGTGTCCCTCTGTGTCACTTATCCCCACAGGTGTCTTTGGACTCAGCGCCCCCACCCTCAGCACTCACCTCTCAATGCCTCTGAGAGGACCAGGCAACACCCAGGCTCAGAGTCTCTGCTTTATGGCTCCCTCCCGCCTGAGCGCTGGAGGCCACTCTGTGTCCTGGTTTCAGCCTCTCCCTTAGGTCCTGGCTGAGCCCCCACTGCTGTACACACCCTGGGGGATGGGGCCCAGAGAGGCAAGACCTGGCTACAGGTAGAAACCACAGCACAAGTAGGCCTGTGCATGCTGCCCTGCAAACCTGGTCCTTGTCCCACATTGTGGGGCCCTTGTCCCACATGTGGGGTCCTAACAGGCATGAGGGCAGGGCCATTCCAGCTGTCACCTGGATCAGAGGCCCTTCCTGGAGCTGGTCTGTCCACAGCCTTAGTGACTATGACACAAAGCCCTGAATCACTCTAAGAATTGCTCTTGTCTCCCTGCTTTCCAGGAAAAATGCCTTCTACAGTTGGGAGGCTGTGAACAATCACATGTTCACCTCAGAGGAGTTTGTAGGTTAGAAACACTCCTGCTCACGCCAGGAAGTATTATTCTTCCATTGTGGTTCAGATGGTGAAGAATCTGCCTGCAATTCAGGAGCCCTGGGTTTGATATCTGGGTCAGGAAGATTCCTTGGAGAAGGGAATGGTTACTCACTCCAGTATTCTTGTCTGGAAAATTACATGGACAGAGGAGTGTGGCAGGCTACAGTCCATGGGGTCTCAAAGAGGTGGACATGACTGAGTAACTAACACTTTCCTGTGTAGATGGGTCCTGGGGAAGAAAGCTGACCGCTCCCTTCTCCACAGGTCACTTGCCACCCGCTGGGTAACACATCATGTCTGCTGGCTTCCTCCCCTTCCAGGCTCTGGGCTGAGCAAGGTTAATGACAAGTGAGACTTGCTATGACTTCAGCAGAGCCCTTGGGCCTGTTGAGTCCCACCTGTCCTCTGGGAGCCTCCTTGGGCCACATGCATAGGTAGAGGCCCCAGACCGCGAGTCTGTCCTGAGCTCCCCGTCCTGTGAAAGCTGATTAACTACACTGTGGAGAAGTGAAGATTCCTTGCTCAGAGGCTCCTCTGCCTCTTGGTGCCTGTCCCTCTGTCAGGGACTCCAGGTGGCCTCCCTCTTTCTGGGCTCTGGGAGCTAGAGTAGAAGGGAGACTCTGGGGTGGGGCCACCAGGAGTCAATGGGCCCCTAACTTCTTTCCTCTGGGCCTGTAGACGCTGGTGGGACACCAGGGGCTCCTTGGTCACTGCACCATCTATAGACAGCTCTGCCCCCTGCCTCCTTTCCCCGCGTCTGACACTAGGGGCACAGTGTCCCACTCAGACAGTGAGGTGACTGCACACAAAGACATGCCCCTGCCCGTTCCCTGGCAGAGGTGGGTGCTATGGGCAGGCTGTCCTCTTCTCCAGGGTGGAGGTGGACTGGCCTTTGGAGGCCTCCATGCTCCACACCGCACACGCTTAGAGCTGAGAGTGTGTGGGCCTCATCCTCGCCACTGCTCCAGAGCACGAGAAGGACAGAGGATGGGCGACAGGCCTGGCCCATCTCATTACAGCCCATCCGGAAGAGGAGGGGCTTCCAGGACAGATTCATCTAATCCCACCACTACACGGGGACAATCTCTCACCCTGGACTCCAGGCCAGCAGTGCCCCAAACTCCCTCCTTATTCTGACATGTGAATTGTCTCTGACACTTTCTGAGCCTGAGGGGAATTTCAGCTTATGCAAACTCCTCCCTACAGCCTCACAATTTCAAGGTGGACAGAGAAGTGGAGACCACAGAGCTAGATCCTGAGAAGAGGGGGTCTTTAGGTTTAGTTCACTGTGATGTATCCTGAATGCTGTTGCTTGTTTCTGTAATGCTGGTATTATGGACACTGAGGTGCAGGGAGGGAATTAGGGTATGGATGAGTATCCATGCTGGGGTTCACTTTCCTTCCATGGCCTTGTCCCATATGGAAGTCAAAGCAGGCACCTGGGAAGAGTGGACCCTGATCCATTTCCTTCCCACCAGCAGGGCACAGACAGAGCACCATTTCTCATGAGAAAAAACATTTCAGGAAACTAATTTTATGGTAGGAAGAAGCTTTTAGCACACAGAGGATGTTCTAACATGAGAGAAAAACGTTCTCATATGCATGGTATGCATTTTTTTTGGAGAAGTTTTCCTCTCAGGAAAGCTGTGACAAGCATGTTCTGATTGACCAGAAGAGGTGTATTTCTGAAGAAGACAGTGCCTTGGACAGTGGAGGGGATGGCCTGGGACACTTGTCACTCTTGATGGATGCTGGCAGGCTCTGCCTGGAAGGGGACCTGACTCCCTGGGAGGGAAGGTCCAGTCCCTGGGACTGGTCCACTTACTCTTTGTAGGACAGCTGTGGCCCATGGGGGTAGCACACTGTTTGTCCCCCATTTGTCCCCCTGTTTTTCCATCACTCTCCTTTGCTCATTGTTGGAGAGAAACTTATGGTAGCAGTAAGCTGGTCCTGGGCCCTGGAGTTCTCCTTTGCCATAAACACTGCGTGAAACTGAGCATGTATCTTAGATCTTCTCCCTACAACTGACTTCAGGACAAGCTTTCAAGTGTGAAAGACAGCACAGAGGAAGGCACCTGAGGTTGAAGCATCTTGTTTAACTGTCTCCCCGTAGGCCTGCAGTCAGGAAGCATTCTGCAGCCTGATCCCCAGAGGTGCCAATAACCCTGGTGTAAACACAAGCCAGGTTAGCCTATGGGAAGTCTGCCCTACACTGATCAGGGCACTGTCTTGGGGTGAAAAACAACCTGAACAGAAGAATCTGGGAGCAGCTGTTGGATAAGCTGGCCAGGTTCAGCCTGCCCACAGAGCTCCTGGCTGAGGGAACAACCTGAACATGCATGCAGCCTGCCCACAGGGGCAGTGCATGCAGCCAACACAGCCTGTCCCAGGAGGTCGCTGCAGGAGAGGAGAGAAGTGGAGGGTCCGGACACACTGGGGAGCTTCTCTGTCCATGGATTCTCACCAGGAACCTTCATAGCACTCTCTTCTTAAAACCAGCTCTTATGAGATGTGTACTGTTGATTTTTACATTGCACAAGTGACATTCATGCACTTGGATACAAGAGTTTTGGAGAACTCCACCTTAAGCACAATATCCTTAAATTGGGAAAGTGTTTTCATGCCCTTTCATGCCCTTGGACTCCAGTTGCTTGGTTCTTATTTATGTCTGTCAAAAAACAGGAGGTCCTTTTCCCTCGTAGGCCAAAAGTTTACATTAAAGAACAGTTCTGACAAAGAATTTCAGACCTGGGAAATGCTCTCAGATACTGTCTGCTGACTCCATTCCTGGACTATCCAAATGCATTCACTCTACTAGAATATTTTTTCTTACTGTATTTATTTACTACATGACTCTCAGATGTTTCCTTTCAGGTTGTTTTTAATCAATCACTTTAATTAAGACTTAAAAATTTGGGTCAGTTTCAGTTGAGATAGCAATAGCATGGGAATAATTTTATGCTCCCTTTCATTTTTATTATATATTGGAGAATTTTAGCTGCCAAATCTTAAAAAAAAAAAATAGTGGCAGAATCAACTTATTGACTTGGGTTGGTAATACTTTTGAAAGAAGATTCGATCATCAGATTCTTAGTGATCAATTCCAAGATTAGTACCATTTTTACTTCACAGGATACCTCTTAAAACCCCTGGTACCTAACAATACTGAGTGCCTCCAAGCACACAGATTGAAAACTCTACAAGACATAAGCATGGAATCCCACTGTACTTCTGCTGCTGCATCGCTTCAGTCGTGTCCAACTCTATGTGACCCCATAGACAGATGCCCACCAGGCTCCCCAGTCCCTGGGATTCTCCAGGCAAGAACAGTGGAGTGGGTTGCCATTTCCTTCTCCAATGCATGAAAGTGAAAAGTGAAAGTGAAGTCGCTCAGTCGTGTCCGACTCTTAGCCACCCCATGGACTGCAGCCTACCAGGCTCCTCCGTCCATGGGATTTTCCAGGCAAGAGTACTGGACTGGGGTGACATTGCCTTCTCCGCACTGTACTTGTAATGTTCCATTATTCAGTAGAATGTGATTGGTCATCTGAGGTCTGTGATCCATACCCAGAGATTTTTTCTTCAGCAAACGTTACCTGCCCCCACCTTTCTGCATGTTTGATAGATAACAAAAACCTGCAAGGAAACAGTCAGAGATCATGGTCCAAAGGACTTCTAGTTACTCCCTTCTAATGCCTGTCTGCCCAAATTACTTTTGGACTGATTTAATTATATCTGCCTTGTGGTCTAAGATATTGATGGAGTACAAAATGATTGCAGACATGAGATGGATTAATTTTTTCCACAATTTAATTTGTATGTCAGTGGCCCTGAGAAGACTTACTCAAATTCTCTTCAGAGCCATGAATGAGACTCTTAACAACTGATTTACAGGACAAGGGGAAGAGTCAATAAGAAAGCCGGCCTTTCTGGAGTGCCAGGGTACAATATTTTGCCTCCCCATTCCTCTAGTATGAAGTTCCTGGTTAAAAATAATTTCATCTTTTCCCATGAGAAAAGCTCAAATAGTGAGAAATGTCTCCAAGTTGTTAATTTCTTCAACCCTTAATGTTTTTTTTAAAATAAAGTTTACTGTGATTTTTTTTAATAAGTTTTTTTAAATTTTATTTTATTTTTAAACTTTACATAATTGTATTAGTTTTGCCACATATCAAAATGAATCCGCCACAGGTATACATGTGTTCCCTATCCTGAACCCTCCTCCCTCCCCATACCATCCCTCTGGGTCGTCCCAGTGCACTAGCCCCAAGCATCCAGTATCGTGCATCAAACCTGGACTGGCACCTCGTTTCATACATGATATTTTACATGTTTCAATGCCATTCTCCCAAATCTTCCCACCCTCTCCCTCTCCCACAGAGTCACCTCATCTTCTCAACTAAGATCAAGGGAGAGTGCACAGAGTGGCTAACCCAGAGAATAAAAAATAAAAAGTAAGGTGCATGTAAGAAGACATTTCTGTATGGAAGAGTAGTTAAAGACCTGGGAAATATCTAGATGGACAAGTCATTCCCTTCAAGTGACTGGTAAAACCCTCTGAAATTATCCCATATATATATATATATATATATATATATTTGAAATGTTCAGATTTAGAGTTAGGAAAAATGTTAGAAATCATGAGGAAGTAGGGCAGGAGTTAGGGACAAATTTCCTACACAACTGTAACAAAGAGGAGGAAAGAAACCTGAGCTCTGGATCCCAATTCTCTCTTTTAGTATGGCCACTGTTAGGTTTTCATACACCTCTGCCCTTTTGAGGCATTTTTTTTTCCCCTCTTTTTTTTTTCACAAGGAGCAAAAGACTTTTTAAGCAGAAAGAAAAACTTATATCCCAAGAGATTCTACTGCATTTTTAACTTTTCACAAAAGTTAAAAAGCAGTATAATGGAAAAAGGATAGAGTTTTTAACAAATATTAAATTAACTCACAGTGGAACATAGATTTAAATGTAAAATTTTAAATTTTGAAACTTTTATAAAAAAGGTATGAGAAAATCTTTGGATCCTAGGGCTTGGTAAAGAGGTTTTACACATGAGAGCAGAAACATTACTCAGAGAAGATCAGATTTTTCCAAAATTCAGTATTTTCCTACCAGAAAGACTGTTAAGGATGAGAAGAAGCTATGAGTTTGGAGAAATTATTTGCAAGTCACACATCTGACAAAAGTCTTGTATCTAGAGCGTATAAAAAACTATCAAAACTCAATAAAAATAGGCAATATTCAATTAGAAAATGGGGAAGAGATATTTCACCAAAGAGGACATGTGTTTGGCAAGTAAGTCATGAATAGATGTTCAAAACTCCTGGTCATTAATGAAACTCAAATTAGGAACACAATGAGAATAATCATGTTAATTTAGAACAGCTAAAATAAAAATTAACTTTATTGTTAGTTGAGTATGCCATGAAATTGGATTTCTCATAGTGTTACTAATGGAACTGTAAAATCATAAAGTCACTCTGGAAAGCAGTTTGTCTATTTCTTAAAAAAACTAAATATGTACTTACCATATGGTCCAGCAGTTGCATCCCTGGCTGTTTACTCCAGGAAAATGAACACAAGGTAACAGGCATCTGGGGACAGTCTGCAGGAGTACAAAGAACAAAGATATTCGAGTTCTGTAAGAAAGTCAAGATTTCAATTCCTGTTCCCACTGATTCCTACCTATGTCATTTCTGAAAAACTGCTTAACCCTGCTAGGCTTCCATTTATCTTCAAAAAGCAGCTAAAACAAGATAATGCTGAGCACTAAGTCAGTTTCAGGCAATGGGGAACTGGCTGGGCTGGAGTTGACATTTGGTCCATCTGTTACGCAGATGAGGTGTGTGTTGGGATCCCCTGATTAGAGGTCTAAGGACAACCAGGAGGGACAGAGGACCACCTAACTCCAGAAATAAGGTGTATGAAGGCCAGCCTCCAGGGCACGGACAGCCTGAGGATGCTGGAGTTGGGAGGAAAATAAGAACTTAGGACCAGTGGAGTGGCTACAAGTGCAGCTAAACTGCCTGAGCTCCCCTGATCTTCTGGGGAATGTGTGTGGCCACATGGTGCGGTAGTAGCTCACTGACTCCAGGGCCCTGAGCAGTCTTGCCTGAGGATCAACAAGAGAGGGAATGCTAGTCTCCCCGCTTCCAGACACTGCTGGGCTCCTAAGGGCTGATGCTGGTGGTGGACACATGGCTAAGCATGGTGGTACCTCAGTGGTAGAACTCCACCCAGAGGCAGGGACTGTGGAAATGTGTGGATGCTGGGAATCCACCTCCAAGCTCATCTTGGGGAGGGAGTTCCTGCGCAAGTTCCTGGCTCCAGCCAGTGGGATCCGTGTGAGAGTCCATGTGAGTCCATTTGTGCTCATCTGCCAGTGAGAGTCCGGGATATGTGGGCAATGCCAGGATTGGAAAGAATGTGGCCTGAATCTTTTGAATAGCATCTAGTCCATATTGGCTATGTGCTAAAGGGGAACTTTACCAGATTATCAGGGATTCTGAAGGCTGGGACAAGTGCATTGTGAGGCTTCCTGGATCCTGCTGGCTACACAAGGACTCTGTGTCAGGCAGACTAGCAGGAAAGATGATGAGAGCATTGCTTCAAGGCTTATTGGCAGGGTCACTGAGTCCTGAGTCAGCTAAGCAGAAAGGAGTCTTAGGCTCCTACTGCTGAAGGTGTGTGGATACCTTGGGACATGCTGGCCTGGGCCCCTGGCCAGAAGGGAGCAGTCATGTGGGGTTGAGGGCCAGGAAGGTTCCTGTTGTCTAAGCCACATTGCTTGTGATATTTGTTATGGCAGCTGGAGCTGACTGATGTCCTTCCTCCGAAGTCTGTGCACTCCCACAGCAGGAGTGGTGCGTGCAAGCGGAGACGCCCTTTCTCCCCAGCTGGGATCCAGTGTCCCCACCCCCGCCCTCCTCCTGCTGCAATGTTCCTGCCAGTTGCTGTTCCCTTGTCTGGAGGGTCAGACGACAAACCTCAAGTGAAGGGGTGAGTGCTGAGGATCAGGAGGAGCAATAGGGCCCCAAGACAGGATCGGGATGAGTCTTTCGTTTGTTTTTATTTGGTTTTTCAAGCTTGGTTTGTGGGGGTTGCAGCTGGTGGACAGGAAAGTCAAGAATGGACCACTGAGAGCTGATGGGACTGCGGGAGGGGAGGTGGGGAAGGTTCCAGCGAGGAAGCTGTTGTGGAAACTGGGTCTGTGGAGGAGAGCAGATGTGGGCTCAGGGAAGGGTATGAGTCTCTGGATCTTGTCTATCCAGTTGGTGACGTTGGTGAAGATGCTAGGGTAGATGGGGTATTGGCAGTCAAAGCCCCAGCTGGCCAGCCCCATCAGAACCCAGAACTAGTGAAGTCACAGACCAGGGGCCCCACAGAATCACTCTAGGAAAGAAATGGGAGTTCAGGTGGGTTACTGAGCCAGGTCTGAGAAGACCAGGTAGCAAAGTGGGGCTTATGAGTCTCTGCCCTCCAGCCTCACTTGGGTGGGACAGCTGTGAAATTCCAAGCACCAGCATCCCACTCTGACCAGCCTGATTAAGTCATGCTGGTAAGCACTGGAATCATGCTTCAGGAAGTTTGTGATCGACCCTCAGAACAATCACAAATGTAAATCCATCAATATACAGAGGTTTTCTCTTAGAGAGAAAGCACTCTCTAAGGCCAAGAAGGGACAGCTACAGGGTTTGATGCAGAGAGAGCTGGTGTGTGAGTGGAAACTGGCCAGCTGAAGCTGCAATAGACATGGCTTTTGCAAACTGAGCTGCAGCAGCACATCCCCACCTGAGTCATCCTCCTTTTCCTTCATTTAGTCAAGCCTTTAGTTCTCTTTCAACTTCTTGGTTGATTTCTTCAGAAAGTGCCCATACCCAGGCCTGGTAGAGGCAGCCTGTATTGCTCAGGGAGCAGCTGAGGGTCACCTGAAAGCCTCTGGGAGTTACTGGAGTCCTGAATGCTGTCAGGGCAGGACCATCTGGGTGGAAACTCCCTCACTTCACCAGCCAAATGGAAGGTTTCATCGTTGGAGGTGGGTAGAGGAGCAGGGGCCATAGCTGTGCTTGGGCCCCTTCAAGCACCTGTCCAACACACACATCCAGCATCCAGGGCAGCTTCTGCCCTTGAGCACAGGGTGACATGACGAAGTTCCTCTTTCATGAAGCTTTTGTAAAGAATCCAACTAGGCTGGCATTGTCAGATGTGACATGTGGAAGCAAGCCACGGAAGGGACAGGACAGGAAGGGAAGGACATTTCATAGGGTGGAAGCATGGAGCTTTCCCAACCTGAGATTCTAAATAGGACAATCCAACTTTCTGATGCTGGAGCAGAGGGAGCAGTGAGTGCAGACGAGGAGAGGAGGGATGGCCAGGTGGGTGGGAGGAAGAGCAATGACAAGTGGGAAGCAAGGCAGGTAGACAGGACTCAGGTTCCCAGGGCCTTTAGGTGGGGGTTGGAGTTGACACCCATGGAGAACTGCTGGGTCAGTCTAGCACCTGGATTGCTCTGGTGCTGTGTGGAGAATGAACCTGTTTGGAGGCAGCTACAGGAGAGAAGGTGAGAGATTATGGGTGGGGAGGGGCCAGGGCGGTAAGAAACAGTCAGATTTGGGACAATATATTGAAGGAGGCAACAGGACCTGTCAAAGTTGAGCCTGTCTCACCAACCAGGGAAGAAGTGCAGGGGGAGGAGCAGGCTGAGCACAGAGCCCTGGGTTCTCCAGCGTTTAGAGGTAGGAGGGGAGGGGACCAGTGCAGAGTGGAGTAGCTGGCTGGTCCTGGTGCCCAGAACGGCAGTAAGACTTGGTCAAGTGCTGAATGAGAGGAGGACTTGGGGCTATGGGTGTCTCTGGCAAGACAGGTTCCTGGGGACATTGGCCATGAGGCTCTGGTGGTACTTGGAACGCTCCTGGGCAGAGTGGGTTAGATTCAGGGCTGTTAGGAGGAGTCTCTGGTTGAAAGGAGGCAGAAAAACTGGGCAGTAACAGGAAGGAGAGTGCCACTGCATCTTTATATAAGAGCCGTGAAAGGGAGAGAAGACATGGAGCAAGGGAGCCTCTGGACACCCAGAGCTCCAGGAGGGACTGGCTACAGTGGGCCAGGAGGCTCAGGAGAGATGGAAGATGCCCGCTGGACTGGGAAGATGAATGGCACCTAGTCCCATTGAATGCTTCAGTGTTCTCAGTGAAATAGGAAGCAAGCTCTCCAGCTGAGAGGGAGGGGTGGGGGAAGTGGTGACTTGAAGGAAACAGAAGGGTACATCGTGTGGCTGGCCAAAAGTATCCCTCGAAGACGGCCATCCTCATCACCAGAACCTGGGGCTATGTTACCTTACACGGCAAAAGGGACTCAGCAGCTGTGATGAAGTAGAGAATCAGGAAATAGGAAGATAATCCTGGATGATCTGGTTGGACCCAACATAAACACAAAGGTACTCATGAGGAAAGATGGAAGCAGGAGGTCAGAGTCAGAGGAGGAGATGTGATGACAGGAGCAGAGGGAGGAGCAATGTGATTTGGTGACGTAGGAAGGGGCCATGAACTGAGGAATGCTGGGGACCTCTAAAAAGATAGAAAAAGCAAGAAAACATTTTCTCCTAGAGCCTCCAGAAGGGAGCAGCCAGGCCAACACCTTGACTTTAGATTCTGACGTCCAGAAATGTAAGATAGTACATCCTGCTGTCTGAGCCACCAATTTAAGGTGATGTCACCAGAGCACCAAGAAAGTCACACCAGGGGCTTCTTGGACATTGGGCATGTGCCATCATCCCCTCAGCTTTTCTCCTCTGGGGTCCCCACCTGGGGTCCCCTTGGCCCTCCCCTTAATGTACCCATACCTCGCACTTTAAGGCCAAGGAAGGCTTGGTCACTATACACTCCGAGCCTCAGGGATTCATGCAGATGAGTCTTGTGGTTGCTGATATTATGGTGGATTCTGGGCCAGAATGGGGGAGATGGGAAGGGCTCCAGTAGCCTCCTGACCCCACGGGAGCTCTCAGAAGGCAGAGGATGCCCCACCACTAGTATATCCCATGGAAAGTGAGCTGTGCTTTGCACTACTGAAAAGACAGCGCAAACTGAGCGTGGGTGTGTGGGTGTGTGGGTTTTGTGTGTGCTGAGTGGAGCTTGGGCAGTGAATTCCACATTGGGTGAGAGGATAGGTCTAACACAGGTCCAGAAGAGCAGGTACCACCCAGGTAGATGGAGACTGGCCAGGCCAGGAGATTTAAAACCAAGACTTGGTAAATACCTCCTGAATGCCAGTACAGTTCTAAATTTGCTGCTGCTGCCAAATCACTTCAGTCATGTCCGACTCTGTGCGATCCCATATACGGCAGCCTCCCACAGGGATCTTATTAAGAGGAGGCTTTAGCAAATCCATTTCTTGGGTGAGGAAACAGCTAAGGTCACAATCCCAGGAAATGACAGACTGAATACTGGAACCAGGTCTTTTCTGCCCCACAGTCTAAGCACTGAGTGCCCCTGTGGTCTGTCCTCCACAGACCTGTTTCTGGGTGCCCTGTGCAAGGGGGAGGCACTTTCAGGGAGAGAGAGGGGCCTGAGTTGGAGCATGGGGGCCAGAGATACAGCAGAAGGTGAGTCTAGATGGAGTCTCTCAGGTAGGCTGTGGTGACTGAAAAGCTGAGAGAGGCAGGAGCGGGGTCATATGCTGCCTTGGGTCTTGAGGGTCCATCTCAGTGGTGTCCTCAGTCTGAGGAAAAATGAGAGGAGGAGTGGGCTCAAGGGCACTATGGGTGTCCAGCAGGCAAGCAGACCAAGGGCCACAGAAGAGCTTGGCACATGATGCCAGCTTGGGAGGCTGGGCCCTGAGGGGGATGCAGTGGAGGTCTTGTTAGGCTTTGAGTGAAAACACAGGGGCCCAGGCTGTGCTGCCTTATTTTAGGGTCACCACTTTCCCTCTCCTGGCTTGTTTTCTCAACTATAAAACAGGGCACTACACAGAGTGTATAGAAAGGTTCCCAATTAAAATATCCAACAAGGGGACTTCCTTGGTGGTCTAGTGGTTAAAAGTCCTCCCTCCTTGCAGAGGACATGGGTTCCATCCCTGGTCAGGGAACTAATATCCCACACCCGCTGGGACAACTAAGTCTACATGTTGCAACTCCTGAGCCCATGCGCTCTGGAGGTCGCACGCTATGACTAAGAGAGGCCCACGCTCTGCAATGAGGAGCTTGTGTGCCACAACCAAGATCCAACACAGCAAAACAACACAAACAGAACAGATGCGAAAGCAAGCAAACACACACAAAAACCAAATACCCAGCAGTAAACAAATATCAGGAATATATAAAATACGTAAAGGAGGAGACAGAGAACCCAACAGAAAAATAAGAGGGGGGAAAAATCGTGAAAGGAAACTTTACAGAAAAAAGATATCCAATAATAATAAATATG
>NW_027220366.1:0-24734 GCF_027580195.1 Bos mutus
GTGACTGACCATGCACTGATCACGGGACTGATAATGCACTGATCATCTGGCTATCATGCACGATAATGCATGACATGGCTATCATGCACGCATTACGGCTATCGTGCACTGATCACCTGGTTGATCATACACTGATCACGAGACTGATCATGCACTGATCACGTCTATATCATGCACTATCACATGACTGCCCAAGCACTGATCACGTGGATGATCATACACTGATCATGTGACAGATCATGCACTGATCACGTGACTGACCATGCACTGATCACGTGACTGATCATGCACTGATGAGTTGGCAATCATGCACTGATTACTTGGCTGATCATACACTGATCACGTGATTGATCATGCACTGATCATCTGGCTATCATGCACTCATTAACTGGCTATCGTGCACTGATCACGTGGTTGATCATACACTGATCACGAGACTGATCATACACTGATCATGAGACTGATCATGCACTGATCACTTCTATATCATGCACTGTTCACATGACTGCCCATGCACTGATCACGTGGATGATCATACACTGATCATGTGACAGATCATGCAGTGACCACGTGGCTATCATGCACTGATCAAGTGGCTGGTCATACTCTGCTCCTGAAACTGATCATGCAATGATCACGTGGCTATCATGCACTGCTCACGTGGCTGATCATGCAATGATCACGTAGCTACCATGTACTGGTCACGTGAGTGATCATGCACCTATCACGTAATTGATCATGCACTGATCAGGTGACTTATCATGCACTGTTCACGTGACTGATCATGCACTGATCTCCTGGCTATCATGCACGGCTCACTTGGCTGAACATGCAATGATCACCTAGCTACCATGTACTGGTCACGTGACTGATCATGCACTGATGACGTAATTGATCATGCACTGATCATGTGGCTGATCATGCACTGATCACGTGGCTGATCATACACTGATTACGTGACTGATCATGCATTGATCACGTGACTGATCATGCACTGATCACATGGCTATCATGCACTGATCACTTGGCTGCTCATACACTGATCACGTGCCTGGTCATGCACAGATTACATGACTATCATGCACTGATCACGTGACTGATCATGCACTGATCACCTGGCTATCATGCACTATTCACGTGGCTGATCATGCAATGATCATGTAGCTACCATGTACTGGTCACGTGACTGATCATACACCCATCAGGTGACTGATCATGCACTGATCACGTGGCTATCATGCACTGTTCACGTGGCTGATCATACACTGATCACCTGCCTGGTCATGCACAGACCACGTGACTAATCATGAACTGATCACGTAGCTATCATGCACTGATCTCCTGGCTGATCATGCACTGATCATGTGGCTATCATGCAATGATCACGTGGCTATCATGCACCGATCACGTGGCTGATCATGCACTGATACCGTGACTGAGCATGGACTGATCACATGACTATCATGTAGTGATCACGTGACTTAATGGCGCTCATCATGTGACTGATCATGGGCTGAACATGTTTGCTATCATACACTGATCATGTGCCTCCGGAGGCAAAAAACAAAGAGCTGAATAGGCACGAATCAAACAGTCAGCAGGCAATAATCATGGAACTCAGCTGTGAGGAATCATGCTGCTCAGCTGGCAATAATCAAGCAGCTGAGCAGGCAGTAATCACGCAGCTCAGCAGGCCCTGATCACGTGACTGAGCATGCACTGTTCACGTGGCTGATCATGCACTGAGCACGTGGCTGATCATACACTGCACACCTAAGTGATCATGCACTGATCACGTGGCTATCATGCACTGATCACGTGGCTGATCATGCACTGATCACGTGTCTGACCACACTCACGTGCGTGTGCACTGATGCTGATCATGCACTGATCACGTGGCTGATCATGCACTGATCACGTGGCTGATCATCACTGATCACGTGGCTTATCATGCACTGATCACTGATCATGCACTGATCACCTGGCTATCATGCACTGATCACGTGGCTGATCATGCACTGATCACGTTGCTATCATGCACTGCTCACGTGGCTGATCATGCACTGATCACGTGACTGATCACACTGATCACCTGATGTACTGATCACGTGACTGATCATGCACTGATCACGTGGCTATCATGCACTGATCATGCACTGATCACGTGGCTTATCATACACTGATCACGTGACTGATCATGCACTGATCACGTGGCTGATCATGCAATGATCACGTGGCTGATCTACACTGATCACTGGACTGATCATGCACGATCACGTGGCTGATCATGCACTGATCACGTGGCTGGTCATGCACTGATCACGTGGCTGATCATGCACTAATCACGTGACTGATCATGCACTGATCACGTGGCTGATCATGCACTGATCACGTGACTGATCATGCACTGATCACGTGGCTGATCATGCACTGATCACGTGGCTGATCATGCACTGATCACGTGACTGATCATCATGCACTGATCTGGTCTGATCATGCACTGATCACGTGACTGATCATACAGATCACGTGACTGATCATGCACTGATCACGTGACTGATCATGCACTGATCACGTGACTGATCATGCACTGATCACGTGGATATCATGCACTCTCACGTGGCTGATCATGCAATGATCACGTAGCAATCATGTACTGGTCACCTGACTGATCATGCACTGATCGTAAATATCATGCACTGATCCAGCACTGATCACGTGGCTCATCATGCACTGATCACGTGACTGATCACGCACTGATCACGTGGCTGATCATGCACTGATCACGTGGCTGATCATGCACTGATCACGCTGGCTGATCACGTACACGTGGATCACGTGCCTGGTCATACACTGATCACGTGACTGATCATGCACTCGTGACTGATCATGCACTGATCACGTGGCTGATCATGCACTGATCACGTGGCTATCATGCACTGATTACGTGCCTGATCACGCACTGATCACGTGACTAATCATGCATTGATCACGCAGGTATCATGCACTGATCACGTGGCTGATCATGCACTGATCACGAAACTGATCATGCACTGATCACGTGGCTATCATGCACTGATCACGTGGATATCATGCACTGATCACGTGGCTATCATGCACTGATGATCATGCACTGATCACGTGGCTGATCACTGATCACGTACTGATCATGACTGATCATGCTATCACTGATCACGTGACTATCATGCACTGATCACGTGGCTATCATGCACTGATCACTGATCACTGATCACTAATCATGCACTGATCACATGAGCTGATCATGTACTGATCACGTGGACTGATCATGCACTGATCACGTGACTGATCATGCACTGATCACGTGACTGATCATGCACTGATCACGTGGCTGATCATGCACTGATCACGTGGCTGATCATGCACTGATCACGTGGCTGATCATGCACTGATCACGTGGCTGATCATGCACTGATCACGTGGCTGATCATGCACTGATCACGTGGCTGATCATGCACTGATCACGTGGCTGATCATGCACTGATCACGTGACTGATCATGCACTGATCACGTGGCTGATCATGCACTGATCACGTGGATATCATGCACTGATCACGTGGCACTGATCATCACACGATCACGTGACTGATCATGCAGGTGATCACGTGGCTGACTGCACTGATCACGTGGCTGATCATGCACTGATCACGTGACTGATCATGCACTGATCACGTGGCTGATCATGCACTGATCACGCTGATTGCACTGATCGGCTGATCATGCACTGATCACGTGACTGATAATGCACTGATCATCTGGCATGCATCATGCGTGACTGATCATGCACTGATCATCTGCACTGACTGGTCATGCACCTGGCTGATCTGATCACACTGATCACACTGATCACGTGACTGATCATGCACTGATCACGTCTATATCATGCACTATCATGACTGATCATGCACTGATCACGTGGATGATCATACACTGATCATGTGACAGATCATGCACTGATCACGTGACTGACCATGCACTGATCACGTGACTGATCATGCACTGATGAGTTGGCAATCATGCACTGATTACTTGGCTGATCATACACTGATCACGTGATTGATCATGCACTGATCATCTGGCTATCATGCACTCATTAACTGGCTATCGCACTGATCACGTGGTTGATCATACACTGATCACGAGACTGATCATACACTGATCATGAGACTGATCATGCACTGATCACTTCTATATCATGCACTGTTCACATGACTGCCCATGCACTGATCACGTGGATGATCATACACTGATCATGTGACAGATCATGCAGTGACCACGTGGCTATCATGCACTGATCAAGTGGCTGGTCATACTCTGCTCCTGAAACTGATCATGCAATGATCACGTGGCTATCATGCACTGCTCACGTGGCTGATCATGCAATGATCACGTAGCTACCATGTACTGGTCACGTGAGTGATCATGCACCTATCACGTAATTGATCATGCACTGATCAGGTGACTTATCATGCACTGTTCACGTGACTGATCATGCACTGATCTCCTGGCTATCATGCACGGCTCACTTGGCTGAACATGCAATGATCACCTAGCTACCATGTACTGGTCACGTGACTGATCATGCACTGATGACGTAATTGATCATGCACTGATCATGTGGCTGATCATGCACTGATCACGTGGCTGATCATACACTGATTACGTGACTGATCATGCACTGATCACGTGACTGATCATGCACTGATCACATGGCTATCATGCACTGATCACGTGGCTGATCATACACTGATCACGTGCCTGGTCATGCACAGATTACATGACTATCATGCACTGATCACGTGACTGATCATGCACTGATCACCTGGCTATCATGCACTGATTCACGTGGCTGATCATGCAATGATCACGTGGCTACCATGTACTGGTCACGTGACTGATCATACACCCATCAGGTGACTGATCATGCACTGATCACGTGGCTATCATGCACTGTTCACGTGGCTGATCATACACTGATCACCTGCCTGGTCATGCACAGACCACGTGACTAATCATGAACTGATCACGTGACTGATCATGCACTGATCACCTGGCTGATCATGCACTGATCACGTGGCTATCATGCAATGATCACGTGGCTGATCATGCACCGATCACGTGGCTGATCATGCACTGATACGTGACTGATCATGGACTGATCACATGACTATCATGTAGTGATCACGTGACTTATCATGGCGCTGATCATGTGACTGATCATGGGCTGATCATGTTTGCTATCATACACTGATCATGTGCCTCTGGAGGCAAAAAACAAAGAGCTGAATAGGCACTGAATCAAACAGTCAGCAGGCTATAATCATGGAACTCAGCTGTGAGGAATCATGCTGCTCAGCTGGCAATAATCAAGCAGCTGAGCAGGCAGTAATCACGCAGCTCAGCAGGCCCTGATCACAGATGACTGGCATGCACTGTTCACGCGTGGCTGATCATGCACTGAGCACGTGGCTGATCATACACTGCACATGAGTGATCATGCACTGATCACGTGGCTCATCAGGCACTGATCACGTGACTGATCATGCACTGTTCACGTGGCTGATCACACACTGATCACGTGGCTGATCTGATCGCACACCTGTTATCATGCACTGATCACGTGGCTATCATGCACTGATCACGTGATTGATCATGCACTGATCACACTGGCTATCATGCACTGATCACGTGGCTGATCATGCACTGATCACGTGGCTGATCATGCACTGATCACGTGACTGATCATGCACTGATCACGTAGCTGATCATGCACTGATCACGTGGCTGATCATGCACTGATCACGTGACTGATCATGCACTGATCACGTGGCTGATCATGCACTGATCACGTGACTGATCATGCACTGATCACGTGGCTGATCATGCACTGATCACGTGGCTGATCATGCACTGATCACGTGGCTGATCATGCACTGATCACGTGACTGATCATGCACTGATCACGTGGCTGATCATGCACTGATCACGTGACTGATCATGCACTGATCACGTGGATCATGCACTGATCACGTGACTGATCATGCACTGATCACGTGGCTGATCATGCACTGATCACGTGGCTGATCATGCACTGATCACGTGGCTGATCATGCACTGATCACGTGGCTGATCATACACTGATCACGTGGCTGATCATGCACTGATCACATGACTGATCATGCACTGATCAGGTGCCTGATCATGCACTGATCACGTGAGCTATCATGCACTACTCACGTGGCTGATCATGCACTGATCACGTGGCTGATGATGCCAGCACTGATCACGTGACTGATCATGCACTGATCAGGTGATCACGTGACTGATCATGCACTGATCACGTGGCTGATCATGCACTGATCACGTGGCTGATCATGCACTGATCACGTGACTGATCATGCACTGATCACGTGGCTATCATGCACTGATCACGTGGCTGATCATGCACTGATCACGTGGCTGATCATGCACTGATCACGTGACTGATCATGCACTGATCACGTGACTGATCATGCACTGAAGACATGACTGATCATGCACTGATCACGTGGCTATCATGCACTGATCACGTGGCTGATCATGCACTGATCACGTGGCTGATCATGCACTGATCACGTGGCTGATCATGCACTGATCACGTGACTGATCATGCACTGATCACGTGGCTGATCATGCACTGATCACGTGGCTGATCATGCACTGATCACGTGGCTGATCATGCACTGATCACGTGGCTGATCATGCACTGATCACGTGGCTGATCATGCACTGATCACGTGGCTGATCATGCACTGATCACGTGACTGATCATGCACTGATCACGTGGCTGATCATGCACTGATCACGTGCCTGATCATGCACTGATCACGTGACTGATCATGCACTGATCACGTGGCTGATCATGCACTGATCACGTGGCTGATCATGCACTGATCACGTGGCTGATCATGCACTGATCACGTGGCTGATCATGCACTGATCACGTGGCTGATCATGCACTGATCACGTGGCTGATCATGCACTGATCACGTGGCTGATCATGCACTGATCACGTGACTGATCATGCACTGATCACGTGGCTGATCATACACTGATCACGTGACTGATCATGCACTGATCACGTGGCTGATCATGCACTGATCACGTGACTGATCATGCACTGATCACGTGACTGATCATGCACTGATCACGTGACTGATCATGCACTGATCACGTGGCTGATCATGCACTGATCACGTGGCTGATCATGCACTGATCACGTGACTGATCATGCACTGATCACGTGACTGATCATGCACTGATCACGTGGCTGATCATGCACTGATCACGTGACTGATCCATGCACTGATCACGTGGCTGATCATGCACTGATCACGTGGCTGATCATGCACTGATCACGTGACTGATCATGCACTGATCACGTGACTGATCATGCACTGATCACGTGGCTGATCATGCACTGATCACGTGGCTGATCATGCACTGATCACGTGACTGATCATGCACTGATCACGTGGCTGATCATGCACTGATCACGTGACTGATCATGCACTGATCACGTGGCTGATCATGCACTGATCACGTGACTGATCATGCACTGATCACGTGACTGATCATGCACTGATGATCGTGGCTGATCATGCACTGATCACCTGACTGATCATGCACTGATCACGTGACTGATCATACACTGATCACGTGACTGATCATGCACTGATCACGTGGCTGATCATGCACTGATCATGTGACTGATCATGCACTGATCACGTGGCTGATCATGCACTGATCACTGATCACGTCATGCACTGATCTGGCTGATCATGCACTGATCACGTGACTGATCATGCACTGATCACGTGGCTGATCATGCACTGATCACGTGGCTGATCATGCACTGATCACGTGGCTGATCATGCACTGATCACGTGGCTGATCATGCACTGATCATCGCGTGACTGATCATGCACTGATCACGTGGCTGATCATGCACTGATCACGTGCTGATCATGCACTGATCACGTGGCTGATCATGATCATCACGTGGCTGATCATGCACTGATCACGTGACTGATCATGCACTGATCACGTGACTGATCATGCACTGATCACGTGGCTGATCATGCACTGATCACGTGGCTGATCATGCACTGATCACGTGACTGATCATGCACTGATCACGTGGCTGATCATGCACTGATCACGTGGCTGATCATGCACTGATCACGTGGCTGATCATGCACTGATCACGTGACTGATCATGCACTGATCACGTGGCTATCATGCACTGATCACGTGGCTGATCATGCACTGATCACGTGGCTGATCATGCACTGATCACGTGGCTGATCATGCACTGATCACGTGACTGATCATGCACTGATCACGTGGCTGATCATGCACTGATCACGTGCTGATCATGCACTGATCACGTGGCTGATCATGCACTGATCACGTGGCTGATCATGCACTGATCACGTGGCTGATCATGCACTGTCACGTGACTGATCATGCACTGATCACGTGACTGATCATGCACTGATCACGTGGCTGATCATGCACTGATCACGTGGCTGATCATGCACTGATCACGTGGCTGATCATGCACATGATCACGTGACTGATCATGCACTGATCGTGGCTGACAGATGCACTGATCACGTAATCATGCACTGATCACGTGGCTGATCATGCACTGATCACGTGACTGATCATGCACTGATCACGTGGCTGATCATGCACTGATCACGTGACTGATCATGCACTGATCACGTGGCTATCATGCACTGATCACGTGGCTGATCATGCACTGATCACGTGGCTGATCATGCACTGATCACGTGACTGATCATGCACTGATCACGTGACTGATCATGCACTGATCACGTGGCTGATCATGCACTGATCGTGGCTGATCATGCATTGATCACGCTGATCGGCTGATCATGCACACTGATCATGCTGATCGGTCAGCTCTCACTGATGCTGCATGCACTGATCACGTAATGATCATGCACTGATCACGTGGCTGATCATGCACTGATCACGTGGCTGATCATGCACTGATCATGGCTGATCATGCACTGATCACGTGGCTGATCATGCACTGATCACGTGGCTGATCATAATGATCACGTGGCTGATCATGCACTGATCACGTGGCTGATCATGCACTGATCACGTGGCTGATCATGCACTGATCACGTGGCTGATCTGGCACTGATCACGTGGCTGATCATGCACTGATCACGTGGCTGATCATGCACTGATCACGTGGCTGATCATGCACTGATCACGTGACTGATCATGCACTGATCACGTGGCTGATCATGCACTGATCACGTGGCTGATCATACACTGATCATCACGTGGCTGATCATGCACTGATCACGTGGCTGATCATGCACTGATCACGTGGCTGATCATGCACTGATTACGTGGCTTATCATGCACTGATCACGTGGCTGATCATACTCTGAGCACGTGGCTGATCATGAACTGATCTCGTGACTGATCATGCACTGGTCACGTAGCTATCATGCACTGATCACGTGGCTGATCATGCACTGGTCACGTAGCTATCATGCACTGATCACGTGGCTGATCATACGCTGATCACGTGACTGATCATGCACTGATCACGTATCTGACCATGCACTGATCACGTGCCTGAACATGCACTTATCACGTGACTGATAATGCACTGATCTCGAGTATGATCATGCACTGATCACGTGGCTGATCATGCACTGATCACGTGACTGATCATGCACTGATCACGTGTCTGATCATGCACTGATCACGTGACTGATCATGCACTGATCACGTGACTGATCATGCACTGATCACGTGGCTGATCATGCACTGATCACGTGGCTGATCATGCACTGATCACGTGGCTCATCATGATCACTGATCACGTGACTGATCATGCACTGATCACGTGACTGATCATGCACTGATCACGTGCTGATCATGCACTGATCACGTGGCTGATCATGCACTGATCACGTGGCTGATCATGCACTGATCACGTGACTGATCATGCACTGATCACGTGACTGATCATGCACTGATCACGTGGCTGATCATGCACTGATCACGTGGCTGATCATGCACTGATCACGTGACTGATCATGCACTGATCACGTGGCTGATCATGCACTGATCACGTGGCTGATCATGCACTGATCACGTGGCTGATCATGCACTGATCATCATGCACTGATCACGTGACTGATCATGCACTGATCACGTGACTGATCATGCACTGATCACGTGACTGATCATGCACTGATCACGTGGCTGATCATGCACTGATCACGTGGCTGATCATGCACTGATCACGTGGCTGATCATGCACTGATCACGTGGCTGATCATGCACTGATCACGTGGCTGATCATGCACTGATCACGTGGCTGATCATGCACTGATCACGTGGCTGATCATGATCACTGATCACTGATCATGCACTGATCACGTGGCTGATCATGCACTGATCACGTGACTGATCATGCACTGATCACATGGCTGATCATGCACTGATCACGTGGCTGATCATGCACTGATCACGTGACTGATCATGCACTGATCACGTGACTGATCATGCACTGATCACGTGGCTGATCATGCACTGATCACGTGGCTGATCATGCACTGATCACGTGACTGATCATGCACTGATCACGTGACTGATCATGCACTGATCACGTGGCTGATCATGCACTGATCACGTGGACTGATCATGCACTGATCACGTGGCTGATCATGCACTGATCACGTGGCTGATCATGCACTGATCACGTGGCTGATCATGCACTGATCACGTGGCTGATCATGCACTGATCACGTGGCTGCACTGATCATGGCTGATCATGCACTGATCACGTGACTGATCATGCAATGATCACGTGACTGCTGATCATGCACTGATCACGTGATCTGATCATGCACTGATCACGTGGCTGATCATGCACTGATCACGTGGCTGATCATGCACTGATCACGTGACTGATCATGCACTGATCACGGACTGATCATGCACTGATCACGTGGCTGATCATGCACTGATCACGTGGCTATCATGCACTGATCACGTGGCTGATCATGCACTGATCACGTGACTGATCATGCACTGATCACGTGACTGATCATGCACTGATCACGTGACTGATCATGCACTGATCACGTGGCTGATCATGCACTGATCACGTGGCTGATCATGCACTGATCACGTGACTGATCATGCACTGATCACGTGGCTGATCATGCACTGATCACGTGGCTGATCATGCACTGATCACGTGGCTGATCATGCACTGATCACGTGACTGATCATGCACTGATCATCTGGACTGATCATGCACTGATCACGTGGCTGATCATGCACTGATCACGTGGCTGATCATGCACACTGATCACGTGACTGATCATGCACTGATCACGTGACTGATCATGCACTGATCACGTGACTGATCATGCACTGATCACGTGGCTATCATGCACTGATCACGTGGCTGATCATGCACTGATCACGTGGATGATCATGCACTGATCACGTGACAGATCATGCACTGATCACGTGGCTGATCATGCACTGATCATGTGGCTGGTCATGCACTGATCCACGAAACTGATCATGCAATGATCACGTGGCTGATCATGCACTGATCACGTGGCTGATCATGCACTGATCACGTGCTGATCATGCACTGATCACGTGGCTGATCATGCACTATCACGTGGCTGATCATGCACTGATCAGGTGACTTATCATGCACTGATCACGTGACTGATCATGCACTGATCACGTGGCTGATCATGCACTGATCACGTGGCTGATCATGCACTGATCACTGGCTGATCATGCACTGATCACGTACTGATCATGCACTGATCACTGATCATGCACTGATCACGTGGCTGATCATGCACTGATCACGTGGCTGATCATGCACTGATCACGTGACTGATCATGCACTGATCACGTGACTGATCATGCACTGATCACATGGCTATCATGCACTGATCACTTGGCTGATCATGCACTGATCACGTGGCTATCATCACTGATCAACTGATCACGTGAATCATGCACTGATCACGTGGCTGATCATGCACTGATCACGTGGCTATCATGCACTGATCACGTGGCTGATCATGCATGATCACGTAGCTGATCATGCACTGTCACGTGACTGATCATGCACTGATCAGGTGACTGATCATGCACTGATCACGCGGGCTGATCATGCACTGATCACGTGGCTGATCATGCACTGATCACCTGCCTGATCATGCACTGACCACGTGACTGATCATGCACTGATCACGTGGCTGATCATGCACTGATCACGTGGCTGATCATGCACTGATCACGTGGCTATCATGCACTGATCACGTGGCTATCATGCACTGATCACGTGGCTGATCATGCACTGATACCGTGACTGAGCATGGACTGATCACATGACTATCATGTAGTGATCACGTGACTTAATGGCGCTGATCATGTGACTGATCATGGGCTGATCATGTTTGCTATCATACACTGATCATGTGCCTCTGGAGGCAAAACAAAGAGCTGAGTAGGCAGGAATCAGTCAGCAGGCTATAATCATGGAACTCAGCTGTGAGGAATCATGCTGCTCAGCTGGCAATAATCAAGCAGCTGAGCAGGCAGGAATCACGCAGCACAGGTGGCAATTGTCAAGATCAGATGACAGGCAGGAATCGTGCAGCTCAGCTGGCATTGTCAAGCAAATGAGCAGACAGTAATCACGCAGCTCAGCAGGCCCTGATCACGTGACTGATCATGCACTGTTCACGTGGCTGATCATACACTGATCACGTGACTGATCATGCACTGATCACGTGACTATCATGCACTGATCACGTGGCTGATCATGCACTGATCACGTGGCTGATCATGCACTGATCACGTGGCTGATCATGCACTGATCACGAAACTGATCATGCACTGATCACGTGGCTATCATGCACTGATCACGTGGCTGATCATGCAATGATGTGAGCTATCATGCACTGATCACGTGGCTGATCATGCACTGATCACATGACTGATCATGCACTGATCACGTGACTGATCATGCACTGATCACGTGGCTGATCATGCACTGATCACGTGGCTGATCATGCAATGATCACGTAGCTACCATGTACTGGTCACGTGACTGATCATGCACTGATCACGTGGCTGATCATGCACTGATCACGTGGCTGATCATGCACTGATCACGTGACTGATCATGCACTGATCACGTGGCTGATCATGCACTGATCACGTGACTGATCATGCACTGATCACGTGGCTATCATGCACTGATCACGTGGCTGATCACGCACTGATCACGGACTGATCATGCACTGATCACGTGACTGATCATGCACTGATCACGTGACTGATCATGCACTGATGATCATGCACTGTGATGATCATGCACTGATCACGTGACTGATCATGCACTGATCACGTGGCTATCATGCACTGATCACGTGGCTGATCATGCACTGATCACGTGGCTGATCATGCACTGATCACGTGACTGATCATGCACTGATCACGTGACTGATCATGCACTGATCACGTGGCTATCATGCACTGATCACGTGACTGATCATGCACTGATCACGTGACTGATCATGCACTGATCACGTGGCTGATCATGCACTGATCACGTGGCTGATCATACACTGATCACGTGACTGGTCATGCACTGATCACGTGACTGATCATGCACTGATCACGTGGCTGATCATGCACTGATCACGTGAATGATCATGCACTGATCACGTGGCTGATCATGCACTGATCACGTGGCTGATCATGCACTGATCACGTGGCTGATCATGCACTGATCACGTGACTGATCATGCACTGATCACGTGACTGATCATGCACTGATCACGTGGCTGATCATGCACTGATCACGAGACTGATCATGCACTGATCACGTCCACTGATCATGCACTGATCACATGCACTGATCATGCACTGATCATGCACTGATCACGTGGCTGATCATGCACTGATCACGTGACTGATCATGCACTGATCACGTGGCTGATCATGCACTGATCATGCACTGATCATGCACTGATCACGATCGTGACTGATCATGCAACTGATCACGTGAACGTGACTGATCATGCACTGATCACGTGGCTGATCATGCACTGATCACGTGGCTGATCATGCACTGATCACGTGGCTATCATGCACTGATCACGTGACTGATCATGCACTGATCACGTGGCTGATCATGCACTGATCACGTGGCTGATCATGCACTGATCACGTGGCTGATCATGCACTGATCACGTGGCTGATCATGCACTGATCACGTGGCTGATCATGCACTGATCACGTGGCTGATCATGCACTGATCACGTGACTGATAAATGCACTGATCATCTGGCTATCATGCACTGATCACGTGCCTGATCATGCACTGATCACGTGACTGATCATGCACTGATCACGTGACTGATCATGCACTGATCACGTGGCTATCATGCACTGATCACATGGCTGATCATGCACTGATCACGTGACTGATCATGCACTGATCACGTGACTGATCATGCACTGATCACGTGACTGATCATGCACTGATCACGTGGCTGATCATGCACTGATCACGTGACTGATCATGCACTGATCACGTGGCTGATCATCACACTGATCACGTGGCTGATCATGCACTGATCACGTGGCTGATCATGCACTGATCACGTGACTGATCATGCACTGATCACGTGGCTCATCATGCACTGATCACTTGGCTGATCATACACTGATCACGTGGCTATCATGCACTGATCACGTGGCTGATCATGCACTGATCACGTGACTGCACTGATCATGCACTGATCACGTGGCTGATCATGCACTGATCACGTGACTGATCATGCACTGATCACACGTAGCTATCATGCACTGATCACGTGATTGATCATGCACTGATCACGTGACTGATCATGCACTGATCAATGGCTGATCATGCACTGATCACGTGACTGATCATGCACTGATCACGTGGCCTGATCATGCACTGATCACGTGGCTGATCATGCACTGATCACGTGACTGATCATGCACTGATCACGTGGCTGATCATGCACTGATCACGTGGCTGATCATGCACTGATCACGTGGCATGATCAAATGATGATCATGATCATCACGTGGCTGATCATGCACTGATCACGTGACTGATCATGCACTGATCACGTGACTGATCATGCACTGATCACGTGGCTATCATGCACTGATCACGTGGCTGATCATGCACTGATCACGTGTAGCTGATCATGTACTGATCACGTGACTGATCATGCACTGATCACGTGACTGATCATGCACTGATCACGTGGCTATCATGCACTGATCACGTGGCTATCATGCACTGATCACCTGCCTGGTCATGCACAGATCACGTGACTCAATCATGCACTGATCACGTGGCTGATCATGCACTGATCACGTGGCTATCATGCACTGATCACGTGGCTGATCATGCACTGATCACGCGATCATGCACTGATCACTGATCATGGCACTGATCACGTGACTATCATGCACTGATCACGTGACTGATCATGCACTGATCACGTGACTGATCATGCACTGATCACACGTGGCTGATCATGCACTGATCACGTGACTGATCATGCACTGATCACGTGGCTGATCATGCACTCAAACATCACGTGGCTGATCATGCACTGATCAGCTGTGAGGAATCATGCTGCTCATGCACTAATCACGCAGCTGATCAGGCACTGATCACGTGCCTGATCATGCACTGATCACGTGACTGATCATGCACTGATCACGTGGCTGAAGGCACTGATCACGTGGCTGATCATGCACTGATCACGTGGCTGATCATGCACTGATCACGTGACTGATCATGCACTGACTGGCTGCTGACTCATCACTGCACGTGATCACGTGGCTGATCATGCGCACTGATCACGTGGCTGATCATGCACTGATCACGTGACTGATCATGCACTGATCACGTGGCTGATCATGCACTGATCACGTGGCTGATCAATGATCACTGCTGCTCATCACGTCACGTGACTGATCATGCACTGATCACGTAAATGATCATGCAGTGTTCACGTGACTGATCATGCACTGATCACGTGACTGATCATGCACTGATCAAATGGCTGATCATGCACTGATCACGTGGCTGATCATGCAATGATCACGTGGAACTCATGTACTGATCACGTGACTGATCATGCTGGCTAATCACGCAGCTGATCCTGCAGTGATCACGTGCTCATCATGCACTGATCACGTGACTGATCATGACTGATCACGTGGGCTGATCATGCACTGAGCACGTGGCTGATCATGCACTGATCACGTGGCTGATCATGCACTGATCACGTGGCTATCATGCACTGATCACGTGGCTGATCATGCACTGATCACGTGGCTGATCATGCACTGATCACGTGGCTGATCACACACACGCACACCTGAAGTGACTGATCATGCACTGATCACGTGGCTATCATGCACTGATCACGTGGCTGATCATGCACTGATCACGTGGCACTGATATCATGCACTGATCACGTGGCTGATCATGCAATGATCACGTAGCAGATCATGCACTGATCACGTGACTGATCATGCACTGATCACGTGGCTGATCATGCACTGATCACGTGGATCACTTATCATGCACTGATCACGTGGCTGATCATGCACTGATCACGTGGCTGATCATGCACTGATCACGTGGCTATCATGCACTGATCACGTGATCTATCATGCACTGATCACGTGGCTGATCATGCACTGATCACGTGGCTGATCATGCACTGATCACGTGACTGATCATGCACTGATCACGTGGCTGATCATGCACTGATCAGGTGACTGATCATGCACTGATCACGTGACTGATCATGCACTGATCACGTGGCTGATCATGCAATGATCACGGCTACATCATGCACTGGCTCACGTGGCTGATCATGCACTGATCACGTAGCTGATCATGCACTGATCACGTGACTGATCATGCACTGATCACGTGACTGATCATGCACTGATCACGTGACTGATCATGCACTGATCACGTGACTGATCATGCACTGATCACGTGGCTGATCATGCAATGATCACGTAGCAACCATGTACTGGTCACCTGACTGATCATGCACTGATCATGTAATTGATCCAGCACTGATCACGTGGCTCATCATGCACTGATCACGTGACTGTTCACGCACTGATCACTTGACTGATCATGCACTGATCACGTGGCTATAATGCCCTGATTACGTGGCTGATCATACACTTTTCACGTGCCTGGTCATACACAGATCACGTGACTAATCATGAACTGATCACGTGGCTGTAATTCACTGATCACGTGAATATCATGCACTGATTACGTGCCTGTCAGGCACAGATCACGTGACTAATCATGAACTGATCATGTAGGTATCATGCACTGATCACGTGGCTGATCATACACTGCTCACGAAAACTGATCATGCACTGATCACATGGCTATCATGCACTGATCACGTGGATATCATGCACTGATCACGTGGCTATCATGCACTGATATCATGCACTGATCACGTGGCTGATCACACACGTATCACATGACTGATCATGCACTGATCACGTGACTATCATGCACTGATCCCGTGGCTATCATGCACTGATCACGTGGCTAATCATGCAATGATCACATAGCTACCATGTACTGGTCACTTGACTGATCATGCACTGATCACGTAACTGATCCTGCACTGATCACGTGGCTCATAACGCACTGATCACGTGGCTGATCATGCACTGATCACGTGGCTCATCATGCACTGATCACGTGGCTGATCATGCACTGATCACGTGGCTGATCATGCAATGATCAAGCAGCTACGATGTACTAGTCACATGTCTGATCATGTACAGATCACGTGACTAATCATGAGGTGATCACGTGGCTATCCGAGGTGATCACGTGGCTATCCTGCACTGATCACGTGGATGATCATGCACACTGATCACGTGGCTGATCACACACTGACACACGATGATCACGTGACTGATCATGCAATGATCACGTGACTGACCATGCACTGATCACGGGACTGATAATGCACTGATCATCTGGCTATCATGCACGCATTACATGGCTATCGTGCACTGATCACCTGGTTGATCATACACTGATCACGAGACTGATCATGCACTGATCACGTCTATATCATGCACTATCACATGACTGCCCAAGCACTGATCACGTGGATGATCATACACTGATCATGTGACAGATCATGCACTGATCACGTGACTGACCATGCACTGATCACGTGACTGATCATGCACTGATGAGTTGGCAATCATGCACTGATTACTTGGCTGATCATACACTGATCACGTGATTGATCATGCACTGATCATCTGGCTATCATGCACTCATTAACTGGCTATCGTGCACTGATCACGTGGTTGATCATACACTGATCACGAGACTGATCATACACTGATCATGAGACTGATCATGCACACTGATCACTTCTATATCATGCACTGTTCACATGACTGCCCATGCACTGATCACGTGGATGATCATACACTGATCATGTGACAGATCATGCAGTGACCACGTGGCTATCATGCACTGATCAAGTGGCTGGTCATACTCTGCTCCTGAAACTGATCATGCAATGATCACGTGGCTATCATGCACTGCTCACGTGGCTGATCATGCAATGATCACGTAGCTACCATGTACTGGTCACGTGAGTGATCATGCACCTATCACGTAATTGATCATGCACTGATCAGGTGACTTATCATGCACTGTTCACGTGACTGATCATGCACTGATCTCCTGGCTATCATGCACGGCTCACTTGGCTGAACATGCAATGATCACCTAGCTACCATGTACTGGTCACGTGACTGATCATGCACTGATGACGTAATTGATCATGCACTGATCATGTGGCTGATCATGCACTGATCACGTGGCTGATCATACACTGATTACGTGACTGATCATGCACTGATCACATGGCTATCATGCACTGATCACTTGGCTGCTCATACACTGATCACGTGCCTGGTCATGCACAGATTACATGACTATCATGCACTGATCACGTGACTGATCATGCACTGATCACCTGGCTATCATGCACTATTCACGTGGCTGATCATGCAATGATCATGTAGCTACCATGTACTGGTCACGTGACTGATCATACCCCCATCAGGTGACTGATCATGCACTGATCACGTGGCTATCATGCACTGTTCACGTGGCTGATCATACACTGATCACCTGCCTGGTCATGCACAGACCACGTGACTAATCATGAACTGATCACGTAGCTATCATGCACTGATCTCCTGGCTGATCATGCACTGATCATGTGGCTATCATGCAATGATCACGTGGCTATCATGCACCGATCACGTGGCTGATCATGCACTGATACCGTGACTGAGCATGGACTGATCACATGACTATCATGTAGTGATCACGTGACTTAATGGCGCTCATCATGTGACTGATCATGGGCTGAACATGTTTGCTATCATACACTGATCATGTGCCTCCGGAGGCAAAAAACAAAGAGCTGAATAGGCACGAATCAAACAGTCAGCAGGCAATAATCATGGAACTCAGCTGTGAGGAATCATGCTGCTCAGCTGGCAATAATCAAGCAGCTGAGCAGGCAGTAATCACGCAGCTCAGCAGGCCCTGATCACGTGACTGAGCATGCACTGTTCACGTGGCTGATCATGCACTGAGCACGTGGCTGATCATACACTGCACACCTTAGTGATCATGCACTGATCACGTGGCTATCATGCACGGATCACGTGGCTGATCATACACTGTTCACGTGTCTGACCATGCACTGAGCACGTGGCTGATCATACACTGCACACCTAAGTTATCATGCACTGATCACCTGGCTATCATGCACTGATCACGTGGCTGATCATGCACTGATCTCGTTGCTATCATGCACGGCTCACGTGGCTGATCATGCAATGATCACCTAGCTACCATGTACTGGTCACGTGACTGATCATGCACTGATCACGTAATTGATCATGCACTGATCACGTGGCTTATCATACACTGATCACGTGACTGATCATGCACTGATCACGTGGCTGATCATGCAATGATCACGTAGCTACCGTGTACTGGTCACGTGACTGATCATGCACTGATCACGTAATTGGTCATGCACTGATCACGTGGCTGATCATGCACTAATCACGTGACTGGTCATGCACTGATCACGTGGCTGATCATGCACTGATCAAGTGACTGATCATGCACACATCACGTGGCTATCATGCACTGCTCACGTGGCTGGTCATGCAATGATCACGTAGCTACAATATACTGGTCACGTGACTGATCATGTACAGATCACGTAAATGATCATGCACTGTTCCCGTGACTGATCATGTACTGATCACGTGACTGATCATGCACTGATCACGTGGATATCATGCTCTCCTCACGTGGGTGATCATGCAATGATCACGTAGCAACCATGTACTGGTCACCTGACTGATCATGCACTGATCATGTAATTGATCCAGCACTGATCACGTGGCTCATCATGCACTGATCACGTGACTGTTCACGCACTGATCACTTGACTGATCATGCACTGATCACGTGGCTATAATGCCCTGATTACGTGGCTGATCATACACTTTTCACGTGCCTGGTCATACACAGATCACGTGACTAATCATGAACTGATCACGTGGCTGTAATTCACTGATCACGTGAATATCATGCACTGATTACGTGCCTGTCAGGCACAGATCACGTGACTAATCATGAACTGATCATGTAGGTATCATGCACTGATCACGTGGCTGATCATACACTGCTCACGAAACTGATCATGCACTGATCACATGGCTATCATGCACTGATCACGTGGATATCATGCACTGATCACGTGGCTATCATGCACTGATATCATGCACTGATCACGTGGCTGATCACACACGTATCACATGACTGATCATGCACTGATCACGTGACTATCATGCACTGATCCCGTGGCTATCATGCACTGATCACGTGGCTAATCATGCAATGATCACATAGCTACCATGTACTGGTCACTTGACTGATCATGCACTGATCACGAACTGATCCTGCACTGATCACGTGGCTCATAACGCACTGATCACGTGGCTGATCATGCACTGATCACCTGGCTCATCATGCACTGATCACGTGGCTGATCATGCACTGATCACGTGGCTGATCATGCAATGATCAAGCAGCTACGATGTACTAGTCACATGTCTGATCATGTACAGATCACGTGACTAATCATGAGGTGATCACGTGGCTATCCTGCACTGATCACGTGGATATCATGCACTGATCACGTGGCTGATCACACACGTATCACGTGACTGATCATGCAATGATCACGGGACTGATAATGCACTGATCATCTGGCTATCATGCACGATTACATGGCTATCGCACTGATCACCTGGTTGATCATACACTGATCACGAGACTGATCATGCACTGATCACGTCTATATCATGCACTATCACATGACTGCCCAAGCACTGATCACGTGGATGATCATACACTGATCATGTGACAGATCATGCACTGATCACGTGACTGACCATGCACTGATCACGTGACTGATCATGCACTGATGAGTTGGCAATCATGCACTGATTACTTGGCTGATCATACACTGATCACGTGATTGATCATGCACTGATCATCTGGCTATCACGCACTCATTAACTGGCTATCGCACTGATCACGTGGTTGATCATACACTGATCACGAGACTGATCATACACTGATCATGAGACTGATCATGCACTGATCACTTCTATATCATGCACTGTTCACATGACTGCCCATGCACTGATCACGTGGATGATCATACACTGATCATGTGACAGATCATGCAGTGACCACGTGGCTATCATGCACTGATCAAGTGGCTGGTCATACTCTGCTCCTGAAACTGATCATGCAATGATCACGTGGCTATCATGCACTGCTCACGTGGCTGATCATGCAATGATCACGAGCTACCATGTACTGGTCACGTGAGTGATCATGCACCTATCACGTAATTGATCATGCACTGATCAGGTGACTTATCATGCACTGTTCACGTGACTGATCATGCACTGATCTCCTGGCTATCATGCACGGCTCACTTGGCTGAACATGCAATGATCACCTAGCTACCATGTACTGGTCACGTGACTGATCATGCACTGATGACGAATTGATCATGCACTGATCATGTGGCTGATCATGCACTGATCACGTGGCTGATCATACACTGATTACGTGACTGATCATGCATTGATCACGTGACTGATCATGCACTGATCACATGGCTATCATGCACTGATCACTTGGCTGCTCATACACTGATCACGTGCCTGGTCATGCACAGATTACATGACTATCATGCACTGATCACGTGACTGATCATGCACTGATCACCTGGCTATCATGCACTATTCACGTGGCTGATCATGCAATGATCATGTAGCTACCATGTACTGGTCACGTGACTGATCATACACCCATCAGGTGACTGATCATGCACTGATCACGTGGCTATCATGCACTGTTCACGTGGCTGATCATACACTGATCACCTGCCTGGTCATGCACAGACCACGTGACTAATCATGAACTGATCACGAGCTATCATGCACTGATCTCCTGGCTGATCATGCACTGATCATGTGGCTATCATGCAATGATCACGTGGCTATCATGCACCGATCACGTGGCTGATCATGCACTGATACCGTGACTGAGCATGGACTGATCACATGACTATCATGTAGTGATCACGTGACTTAATGGCGCTCATCATGTGACTGATCATGGGCTGAACATGTTTGCTATCATACACTGATCATGTGCCTCCGGAGGCAAAAAACAAAGAGCTGAATAGGCACGAATCAAACAGTCAGCACGTGCTGGCAATTGTCATCATGACAGGCAGGAATCGTGCAGCTCAGCTGGCACTTGTCAAGCAGATGAGCAGACACAGCTCATGGCACTGATCACGTGACTCAGCATGCACTGTTCGTGGGTGATCACATACTGATCACGTGACTGATCATGCACTGATCACGTGGCTCTCATGCACTGATCACGTGATTGCGGATGCACTGAACACGTATGTATGCACTGATCACGTGGCTATCATGTACTGATGACGTGGCTTATCATGCACTGATCATGTGACAGATCATGCACTGATCACAGCTATCTTGCACTGATCAAATGTCTGATCACGGGACTGATCATGCACTGATCACGGCGCTATCATGCATTGATTACATGACTGATCATGCACTGATCACGTGGATGATCAAAACTGATCACGTGACTGATCATGCACTGATCACGTGACTGATCCTGCACTGATCACGTGACTGATCATGCACTGATCACGTTGGCTATCATGCACAGATTACTTGTCTGATCATACACTGATCACGTGACTGATAATGCACTGATCATCTAGCTATCATGCACTCATTACCTGGCTGATCATGCACTGATCACCTGGCTGATCATGCACTGATCACGTGGCTATCATGCAATGATCACGTGGCTATCATGCACTGATCACGTGGCTGATCATGCACTGATACCGTGACTGAGCATGGACTGATCACATGACTATCACGCAGTGATCAGGTGACTTAATGTCGCTGGTCATGTGACTGATCATGCACTGATCATGTTTGCTATCATCACACTGATCATGTGCCTCTGGAGGCAATAAACAAAGAGCTGAGTAGGCACAAATCAAGCAGTCAGCAGGCAATAATTATGGAACTCAGCTGTGAGGAATCATGCTGCTCAGCTGGCAATAATCAAGAAGCTGAGCAGGCAGGAATTATGCAGCACAGCTGGCAATTGTCAAGCAGATGACAGGCAGGAATCGTGCAGCTCAGCTGTCAATTGTCAAGCAGATGAGCAGACAGTAATCACGCAGCTCAGCAGGCCCTGATCACGTGACTGAGCATGCACTGTTCACGTGGCTGATCAAGCACTGAGCACGTGGCTGATCATACATTGCACACCTAAGTGATCATGCACTGATCACGTGGCTATCATGCACGGATCACGTGGCTGATCATACACTATTCACGTGTCTGACCATGCACTGATCACGTGGCTGATCATACACTGCACACCTAAGTTATCATGCACTGATCACGTGGCTGATCATGCAATGATCATGTAGCTACCATGTACTGGTCACGTGGTGATCATGCACTGATCACGTAATTGATCATGCACTGATCACGTGGCTGATCATGCACTGAAAATGTGACTGATCATGCACTGATCACGTGACTGATCATGCACTGATCACGTGGCTATCATGCACTGCTCACGTGGCTGATCATGCAATGATCACGCAGCTACCATGTACTGGTCACATGACTGATCACGCACTGATCACGAATTGATCATGCACAGATGACCTGGCTTATCATGCATTGATCATGTGACTGATCATGTGCTGATCATGTTTGGTGTCACACACTGATCATGCAAAGAGCTGAGTAGGCAGGAATCAGTCAGCAGGCTATTATCATGGAACTCA
>NW_027220367.1:0-40517 GCF_027580195.1 Bos mutus
TGCACTGATCACTTGATTGTGCATGCAATAATCACGTGGATGATCATGCATTTATCATGAGGCTGATCATGCACTAATCACATGGCTGATCGCGAACTGAGTCACGTGACTTAGCATGCTGTGATCTCGTGTCTGAATGGTGCTGATCATGTGACTAATCAAGAACTGATCACGTGGCTATCATAATGATGTGCCCTCAGAGGTAATTGAGCATGAGCAGGCACGAATCACGCAATCAGGGCAATAATCATGGACCTCAGCTGTGATGAATTCTGCTCAGCTGGCGATCATCCAACGCAGCTGAATAGGCGGGAATCAGGCGACTCAGCGCCCATTGTCACAGATGAGCAGGCGGAATCACGCAGCTCAGCTGGCAAATTGTCACAGCAGAGCAGACAGAAAACGAAACTCATTGGGCCCTGATCACGTGACTGGAGCACGCACTTGATCATGTGACTGATAATGCACTGATCACGAGGCCTATTGCACTGATCATGTGACTGCTATGCACTCGATCATGTGGATGATCACACCGATCAATGCTGATCAAACACTGATCACGTGACTGATTTTCTTTCTTTTCTTTCTTTCTTTTCTTGACCACGTTTCTTTTCATACGGTTTCTTGGCTTTTCTTTCACTGATTTCTTGGCTGATCATGCACTTTCTTTTAGGTACCACGCACGATCACATGGCTGATCATACGCTGATCCCGCGGATCGATCATGCACTGATCACGCGACTGATCATGCAATGACTGCGTGGCTATCATGCACTGATCACGTGACTGATCATACACTCTTCACGTGCGATCATGCACTGCTCATGTGGCTGATCATACACTGATCACGAAGCTTATCATACCAATCACCTGACTTATCATGCACTGATCCACCGTGGCTGATCACGCACTGATCACTTGCCTGATCATACACTGATCACGTGACTGATCATGCACTGATCACATGACTGTATCATGCAGTGATCTCGTGGCTGATCGCGCACTGATCGGTGTCTATCATGCACTGATCACGTGGATGATCGCCACCGATCACGCGGCTGATCATGCACCAATCCCGGATCGCACATGAACCGATCTGCGTGGCTGCAGGCAATGATCACGTGGCTACTATGCACTGATCACGCGGGCTGATAATGCACGTTTATGTGACTTATCATGCACTGATCAAATGCAGCTATCGGCGCATTGGATCACGTGGCTGATCATGAACTGATCAAGAAAGCTGATCATGGCTGATCACGTGAATTAGCATGCACGCGATTTGGATGATCATACACTGATCACGGAGCACCATACACTGATCACTTGGCTGTCATCAGCGCATTGATCACGTGACTGATCATGCACTGATCATGCGGCTGAGCATGCACTGATCGCGAAAAGCTGGTCATACAATGATCACGACTGATCGCACGCTGATCACCCGGTGATCATGCACTGGTCACGTGGCTGATCATGCACTGATCACATGACTGACTGTTCGCCATTGTCATGCACTGATCACGGCCTCATCAAGCACTCAACGGTTGATCATACACTGATCACGTGACTGCATGCTTTACGATCACGTGGCTGATCAGGCGCTGATCACGTGATGATCGCCCGCTGATAACGTGGCTATCATACGCGGGATCACGTGGCTGATCATGCAGTCTTCAGTGGCCTGATCATGCACTCGTCACGGCGCCTGGTCATACACTGATCACGTGACTGATCATGCACTGATAATGTGGCTGATCGGCACTGATCACGTGACTGATCATGAACTGATCCACGTGGCTGATCAGTACACTGTCACGTGGCTGATCATGCACTGATCACGTCCTGATCATGCACTGATCATGAGGCTGATCATACACTGATCACATGGTGGATCATGCGTGATCACGTGGCTGATCATGCGGTGATCACCTGGCTTATCATGCACTGATCAGGTGGATGATCCTGCAGTGATCCATGACTGATCATGTACTGACGTGCCTGACCGCGCTGCCATGATCATCGTGATTGATCATGCAGTCATCGTGGCTATCGCGCACTGATCATGTGGCTAATCATACATTGATCACCTAACACCGCGCACTGATCACGTGGCTGATCATGCACTGATCACGTGGCTATCAGTCATTGACTGTGGCTATCATGCATTGATCACGTGGTTGATCGCCGCACTAATCACGTTGCTGATCGCACCCGGTCACGTGGCTATGATGCACTGATCACGTGTACGATTCATGCAATGATCACGGATAATCATGCACTGATCACGTGAATGATCATGCAGTGATCACGTGACTGATCATGTACTGATTCCGATGGCCTCATGCACTAATCACGTTGATGAATATACACTGATCAGCCGTGGCTATCGCGCACCACTACGCGGCTGATTATGCGAACTGATCACGGGCTGATCCTGCAATGATCACGCGGCTGATTATGAACCGATTGCATAGCTGATCATGCACTGATGCGAGTTCCCATGCCATGATCAATGTCTGATCATGCACTGAACACGTGGCTGATGCGCACTGATTCACGTGACTAATCGTACAGTAACCCGTGAATGCCGCATGCACATGCGCGTGGTGTAGGCATCTTGGCAATCTTGCACTGATCACGTGGCAATCATGCACTGATCACGAGCGACTGAGCATGCACTGATCACTAGCGGGCGCATGAACTGATCCATTATCTATCATGCACACCGACCGCGACTGACGCCACAAGGATCACGTGACTGCAAATGCACTGATCACGTGGCTGATAATACAGTGATCACGTGGCTATCATGCACTGATCTCGTGACTGATCTTGAACTGGTCACGTGGATATCATGCACTGATCACGTGGCTGATCATGCACTGATCACGTGCGTGATCATGAACTGGATGACGTGCCTGATCATGCGTGAGTGATCATGCATTGATCTGGTGACTGATCATGCACTGATCACGTGTCTGATCATGCACTGATCACGAAGATGATCATACAATGAACACGTGACTGTGCATGCACTATTCACGCGGCTGATCCCACACCGATCACGTGGCTTATCATGCGTGATCACGTGGGTTGATCATGCATTGATCGTAGACGCTCATGCACTAATCACGTGACTGATCATACACTGAACACGCGACTGCACATGCACCGATCACGGACTGGTCATGCACTGCTCACGGACTAGCATGCAGAGTTCACGTGTCTATCATGCACCGATCCACTTGTCTACATGCACCGACACATGGCTGACATACATGATCACGTGACTATAATGCACTGATCCATTGTGACTGAGCATACACAGATCACGTAGCTATCATGTGCATTGATCACTTGGCTGATTATGTACTGAACACGTGGCTGATAATACACTTATCTCGTGGCTGATCATACACCCGATCACGTGGGCTGATCATGCACTGATCACGCGCCTGATCATGCCCGTGGTGATCCTGGCTGATCTCATGACTGTGCACTGATCTCATAGCTGATCATGCTGATCACATGGCGATCGCGTACCGAACCGTGACTGGGCGCACCGATCACGCGGCTGACCTATGCACTGATCTGGTGGCTGATCATGCATTGATCACGTGGTTGATCATTCACTGATCACGCGGCTGATCGGCGCACTAATCACGTGACTGTCGCGCACCCGATCACGGCATATCATGCACTGATCACGTGGCCAGCATGTACTGATCTGCGTGGGTGATCATGCACTTATCACGTGAGTGATCATGCACTGACCATCGTCGATCATGCACTGATCACGTGTCACAGTCATGCACTGATCAAAAGATGATCATGCAATGAACCCGTGACTGTGCATGCACCGATCCCACACGGCTGATCATGCACTGATCACGCTGATCGCGCATTGATCGCGCGGCTGATCATACACTTTCGCGTGGCTGATCATGCATTTCATCACTTCTGGCTGATCATGCACTGAACCGTGACTGATCATACACTGATCCGTAACTGATCATGCACTGATCACGCGGCTGATCACCTGACTGTGCATACGCGATCACGCGGCTGAGCATGCACGATACGCGGCTGATCTAGCACTGGATCTCCCAGGTGATCGCGCACTGATCACATGGCTGATCATGCGCTGATCCACGTGGCTGATCGCCTTTCACGCGACACATCATGCACTGGTCACGTGCCTGATCATGCACTGATTCGTGGATGATCATACAATAATCACGGACTGATCACGCGACTGATCACAGCGGATCATTGCACTGATCACGCGGCTGATCATGCACCGATCACGATGACTGATTATGCACCAATCACGTGACTGATCATGCACTGATCTGGTAAGCTCCGCATGCCATGATCACGTGGTTGATTATACATTGATCACGTGGCTAACATGCACCGATAACGCGGGCTATCATGCACCGGATCCGTAGCTGATCATGCACGATTTCGTGACTGATCATACGCTGGTCACTGGCTCTCATGCACTGATCACGCGGCTGACGGCGCACTGATCACGCACGATCAGCGCACTATTCACGCGTGGCTGATCATACACTGATCACGTGGCTGACCATGCACCAATCACGTGTCCCCTATCATTTCAGATCATTGCTTATCATGCACTGATCACGCGGATGATCATACACTGATCACCTGACCGACCGCGCACTGATCACGCGGCCTGGACCATGAACTGATGACGCGGCTGATCATGCACTGATCAGGTGTCTGATCATGCACTGATCAATGCGACATGCACTGATCACGTGGCCGATCATGCACTGATCAATTGGTCGATAATGCACCGATCACGTGGCTGATCATACATTCATCACGGTTGACTGATCTACACCGTCACTGGCTGATCATACACTGATCACGTACCTGTGCATGCACTTAGCGTGACTGATCATGCACTGATCACGTGGCTGATCATGCACTGATCACGCGACTGATCATACACCGATCCTGTGCCGGGATTATCCGCGTAATTAATCATGGGCTGATCATGCATTTTTCACGCGGCTGATCATGCACTGCCACGTAGCTATCACGTGATCGCTTGGCTGATCATGCACTGATCACGTGGCTGATCATACTTGATCACGTGGTCGTCATGCACCGGATCAGCTGCCTGATCATGCATTATCCGTGGCTACGATCATGCACGATCATATGGCTGATCATACACTGATCAAGTGCGCTGACATTCATGCACCGATCACGACTGATCATTCTCTATCATTCACTGATCACGGGCTGACTGTGCACGATTACGTGTCTTATTATGCTCTAATCTCGTAGCTGATCATGCACTGATCGCATGCCTGATCATGCACAGATCTCCGTGGCTGATAATGCACTGGTCACGTGACTGCATGCACTGTCATTGGCTATCATGCACTGATCACGTGGCTGATCATGCACTGATCACGCGACTGATCATGCACTGATCACGCGTGGCTGATCATGCGCTGATAACGTGACTGATCATGCACTGATCACGAGGCTGATCATGCACTGATCCGAAGCTGATCATGCACTGATCACGTGGCTGATCATGCACTGATCGCGTGGCTGATCACACTCTGATCACCTGACTGATCATGCACTGATCACGTGGCTGATCATGCACTGATCACGTGCCTGATCATGCACTGATCACTTGCTGATCATGCACTGATCACGTGGATGATCATGCACTGATCGCGGGCTGATCATACACTGATCACCTGGCTGATCATGCATTGATCACTGGTGACTGATCATGCACTCATCACGTGGCTGTTCATGCACTGATCACGTGGTTGATCAGATACTGATCAAATTACTGATAATGCACTGATCACGTGCCTCATCAAGCACTCATCACGAAGCTGATCATACACTGATCTCGTGACTGTGCATGCACTGATCACGTGGCTGATCATGCAATGATCACGTGGCTGATCATGCAATGATAACCTTGCTATCATACACTGATCACGTGACTGATCATGCAGTCTTCACTGGCCTGATCATGCACTGATCACGAAGCTGATCATACACTGATCACATGACTGTGCCTGCACTGATAATGTGGTTGATCATGCACTGATCACGTGGGAGATCATGAACTGATCACGTGGCTGATCATACACTGGTCACGTGACTGATCATGCACTAATCACGTTGCGGATCATGCACTGATCATGTGGCTGATCATACACTGATCACATGGCTGATAATGCACTGATCACGTGGTTGATCATGCACTGATCACATGACTTATCATGCACGGATCAGGTGCCTGATCCTGCTGATCATGCACTGATCACGTGACTGATTATGCACTGATCGCATAGCTATCATGCACTGATCACGTGACTGATCATGCACTGATCACGTGGCTATCATGCACTGATCATGTGGCTAATCATACATTGATCACCTAAATAATCATGCACTGATCACGGGGCGATATTGCACTGATCACGTGGCTGATCAGTCATTGATCTTGTGGCTATCATGCATTGATCAGTTGGTTGATCATACACTGATCACATGACTGATCATGCACTGATCACGTGGCTATCATGCACTGATCACGTGGCTAGCATGCAATGATCACGTGGCTAGCATGCAATGATCACGTGAATGATCATGCAGTGATCACGTCGCTATCATGCACTGATTTCGAGATTGCGCATGCACTGGTCATGAGGATGAATATACACTGATCACGTACAGATCATGCACTGATTACGTGGCTATCATGAACTGATCACGTGGCTGATCCTGCAATGATAACGTGACTGATTATGAACTGATTGCATAGCTATCATGCACTGATCACATGACTTCGCATGCCATGATCACGTGAGTGATCATGCACTGATCAGGTGGCTATCATGCACTGATCACTTGGCTAATCATACATTGATCACCTAACTAACCATGCACTGATCACTTGACAATCTTGCACTGATCACGTGGCTGTTCATGCACTGATCACGTAGCTATCATGCACTGATCACATGACTGCGCATGAACTGATCACGTGGATATCATACACTGATCAAGTGACATATCATGCACTGATCACTGCCTGATCATGCACTAATCAGGTTGTGGATCATGCACTGATCACGTGGCTGATAATACAGTGATCACTTGGCTGATCATGCACTGATCACGTGGATGATCATACACTGATCACATGACTGATCATGCACTGATCACGTGCCTGACCATGAACTGATGACGTGGCTGATCATGCACTGATCATGAAGCTGATCATACACTGATCACGTGACTGTGCATGCACTGATCACGTGGATGATATTGCACTGATCACGTGGCTGATCATGCACTATTCACGTGTCTGATCTTACACTGATCACGTGGCTTATCATGCACTATTCACGTGGCTTATCATGATTGATCAGGTTGCTATCATGCACTGATCACGTGGATGATCATACACTAATCACGTGACTGCACATGCACTGATCACGTGACTGGTCATGCACTGATCACGTGACTATCATGCAGAGTTCACGTGTCTATCATGCACTGATCACGTGACTCACATGCACTGATCACGTAATTTTAGGCAATGCTCACGTGGCTATAATGCACTGCTCATGTGACTGAGCATGCACAGATCCCATAGCTATCATGCATTGATCACTTGGCTATCATGTACTGAACACGTGGCTGATAATACACTTATCTCGTGACTGCACATACACTGATTACGTGGCTCATCATACAGTGATCACGTGGCCGATCATGCCCTGATTACCTGGCTGATTATGCACTGATCTCATAGCTATCATGCACTGATCACATGGCTATCATGCACTGATCCCGTGGCTGATCATGCACTGATCACGTAACTGACCATGCACTGATCTGGTGGCTATCATGCATTGATCACGTGGTTGATCATACACTGATCACGTGACTGATCATGCACTGATCACGTGGCTATCATGCACTGATCACTTGGCTATCATGCACTGATCACGTGGCTAGCATGCACTGATCTCATGGGTGATCATACATTAATCATGTGACTGCACATGCACTGATCACGTGCCTGCACATGCACTGATCACGTGGCTATCAAGCACTGTTCACGTGTCTATCATGCACTGATCACGTGACTGCACATGCACTGATCTCGTAATTGTAGGCAATGATCATGTGGCTATCATGCACTGCTCATGTTACTGAGCATACACTTTTCACGTAGCTATCATGCATTGATCACTTGGCTATCATGCACTGAACACGTGGCTGATCATACACTGATCAGGTAACCACACATGCACTGATCACGTGGCTGATCATACAGTGATCACGTGGCTGATCATGCACTGATTACGTGGTTGATCTAGCACTGATCTCCTAGGTATCATGCACTGATCACATGGCTATCATGCACTGATCCCGTGGCTGATAATGCACTTTTCACGTGACACATCATGCACTGGTCACCTGGCTATCATGCACTGATCACGTGGATGATCATACACTGGTCACGTGACTGATCACGCACTGATCACGTGACTGATCATGCACTGATCACGTGGCTGATCATGCACTGATCACGTGACTGATTATGCACTAATCACGTAGCTATCATGCACTGATCACATGATTCGCATGCCATGATCACGTGACTGATCATGCACTGATCACGTGGCTAACATGCACTGATAACGTGGCTATCATGCACTGATAACATAGCTGATCATGCAATGATCAGGAAGCTGATCATACGCTGATCATGTGACTGTGCATGCACTGATCACGTGGCTGATCATGCACTGATCACGTGGCTGATCATGCACTATTCACGTGTCTGATCATACACTGATCACGTGGCTTATCATGCACTAATCACTTTTCTTATCATGCACAGATCACGTTGCTATCATGCACTGATCACGTGGATGATCATACACTGATCACATGACTGATCATGCACTGATCACGTGCCTGACCATGAACTGATGACGTGGCTGATCATGCACTGATCATGAAGCTGATCATACACTGATCACGTGACTGTGCATGCACTTATCACGTGGCTGATCATGCACTGATCAAATTACTGATAATGCACTGATCACGTGCCTGATCATGCACTCATCACGAAGCTGATCATACACTGATCACGTGGCTGATCACTGATCACTGATCACGTGACTGACTGATCATGCACTTATCACGTGGCTGATCATGCACTGATCACGTGGCTGATCATGCACTGAACACGTGGCTGATCATACACTGATCCTGTAGCTGATTGCACTATCACGTTAATCACGTGGCTGATCATGCACTTTTCACGTGGCTGATCATGCACGATCACGTGGCTGATCATGCACTGATCACGTGGCTGATCATACTCTGATCACATTACTATCGTCATGCACTGATCAGCTGCCTGATCATGCATTATCCGTACATGATCATGCAATGATCATTTGGCTGATCATACACTGATCCCATGACTACGCATGCACTGATCACGTGACTGATCATTCTCTATCATACAGCAGTGATCACGGGGCTGATCATGCACTGATCACGTGGCTGATTATGCTCTGATCTCGTAGCTATCATGCACTGATCACATGGCTATCATGCACAGATCCCGTGGCTGATAATGCACTGGTCACGTAACTGATCATGCACTGGTCACCTGGCTATCATGCACTGATCACGCGTGATCTGATCATCGTGACTGATCACATTACGCGTCATGATCATGCACTGATCAGCTGCCTGATTATGCATTATCACGTGGCTGATCATGCAATGATCATTTGGCTGATCATACACTGATCCCATGACTGATCACGTGGCGATCATGCACTGATCACGTGACTGATCATTCACTGATCATACAGTGATCACGTGGTTGATCATACACTGATCACGTGACTGATCATGCACTGATCACGTGGCTATCATGCACTGATCACTTGGATATCATGCACTGATCACGTGGCTATCATGCACTGATCTCGTGGCTGATCATACACTAATCACGTGACTGATCATGCATTGATCACATTACTGGTCATGCACTGATCACGTGGCTATCATGCAGTGTTCACGTGTCTATCATGCACTGATCACGTGACTGCACATGCACTGATCACGTAATTGTAGGCAATGATCACGTGGCTATCATGCACTGCTCATGTTACTGAGCATGCACTGATCACGTAGCTATCATGCATTGATCACGTGGCTATCATGCACTGAACACATGGCTGATCATACACTGATCACGTGGTAAACGCACGTGCACTGATCACGATCACGTGGCTGATCATACAGTGCTCACGTGGCTCATCATGCACTGATTACGTGGTTGATCTAGGACTGATCTCCTAGCTATCATGCACTGATCACATGGCTATCATGCACTGATCCTGTGGCTGATAATGCACTGATGTCACGTCACACATCATGCACTGGTCACCTGGCTATCATGCACTGATCACGTGGATGATCATACACTGGTCACGTGACTGATCACGCACTGATCACGTGCCTGATCATGCACTGATCACCTGGCTATCATGCACTGATCACGTGTCTATCATGCACTAACCACGTGATTGATCATGAACTGATCACTTACCTGTTCATGCACTGATCACGTGGCTATCATGCACTGATCACGTGACTGATTATGCACTAATCACGTAGCAATCACGCACTGATCACATGACTCCGCATGCCATGTTCACGTGACTGATCATGCACTGATCACGTGGTATCATGCACTGATCATGGGGCCAATCATACATTGATCACCTAAATATTCATGCACTGATCACGGGGCAATCTTGCACTGATTACGTGGCTGATCAGGCACTGATAACTTAGCTATCATGCAATGATCACATGACAGCGCAAGAAGTGATCACGTGGATATCATACACTGGACATGTGACAGAGCATGCACTGATCACGTGACTGATCATGCACTGATCACGTGGCTATCATGCACTGTTCACGTGTCTATATGCACTGATCACGTCACTGATCTTGAACTGATCACCTGGCTATCATGCACTGATCACGTGTCTATCATGCACTAATCACGTGATTGCACATGAACTGATCACTTACCTGTTCATGCACTGATTACGTGGCTATCATGCACTGATCATGTGCCTGATCATGCACTGACCACATGACTGATTATGCACTTATTGAGTAGCTATAATGCACTGATCACATGACTGATCATGCACTGATCACGTGGCTGATCATGCACTGATCACGAAGCTGATCATACACTGATCACGTGACTGTGCATGCACTGATCACGTGGCTGATCATGCAATGATCACGTGGCTGATCATGCACTGATAACCTGGCTATCATACACTGATCACGTGACTGATCATGCACTCTTCACTGGCCTGATCATGCACTGACCACGAAGCTGATCATACACTGATCACATGACTGTGCCTGCACTGATAATGTGGTTGATCATGCACTGATCACATGGGAAATCATGAACTGATCACGTGGCTGATCATACACTGATCACTTGACTGATCATGCACTAATCACGTTGCGGATTATGCAATGATCACGTGGCTGTTCATGCACTGATCACGTGGCTGATCATACACTGATCAATTTACTGATAATGCACTGATCACGTGTCTGATCAAGCACTCATCACGAAGCTGATCATACACGGATCACGTGGCTGATCATACACTGATCACGTGACTGTGCATGCACTGATCACGTGGCTGATCATGCACTGAACACGTGGCTGATCATTCACTGATCATGTAGCTGATTATGCACTGATCACGTGGCTGATCATGCACTTATCACGTGGCTGATCATACACGAATCACGTGGCTGATCATGCACTTACCACGTGGCTGATCATACACTGATCACATTACTTATCATGCACTGCTCAGGTGCCTGATCATGCATTATCACGTACATGATCATGCAATGATCATTTGGCTGATCATACACTGATCCCGTGACTGCCCATGCACTGATCACATGACTGATCATTCACTATCATACAGTGATCACGGGGCTGATCATGCACTGATTACGTGGCTGATTATGCTCTGATCTCGTAGCTATCAGGCATTGATCACATGGCTATCATGCACTGATCCCGTGGCTAATAATGCACTGGTCACGTACGTGATCATGCACTGGTCACCTGGCTATCATGCACTGATCAGGTGGATGATCATACACTGATAACGTGACTGATCACGCACTGATCACGTGCCTTATCATGCACTGATCATGTGACTGTGCATGCACTCATCAAGTGGGTTATCATGCACTGATCACGTGTCTGATCATGCAATGATAACCTGGCAATCATAAACTGATCACGTGACTGATCATGCACTCTTCACTGGCCTGATCATGCACTGATCACGTGGCTGATCATGCACTGATCACGAAGCTGATCATGCACTGATCACATGACTGTGCATGCACTGATAACGTGGCTGATCCTGCACTGATTACGTGGTGATCATTCACTTATCACGTGGCTGATCATACACTGATCACGTGGCTGTTCATGCACTGATCACGTGGCTGATCATACCCTGATCAAATTACTGATAATGCACTGATCACGTGCCTGATCATGCACTGATCACGTGGATGATCATACACTGATCTCGTGACTGTGCATGCACTGATCACGAGGCTGATCATGCACTGCTAACGTGGCTGATCATGCACTGATCACGTGGCTGATCATACACTGATCACGTGGCTGATCATGCACTGATCACGTGGTTGATCATGCACTGATCACGTGGCTGATCATACACTGATCACGTGGCTGATCATGCACTGACCACGTGGCTGTTCATACACTGATCACATGACTTATCATGCACTGATCAGGTGCCTGATCATGCACTGATCACGTACATGATCATGCACTGATCATTTGCCTCATCATACACTGATCACGTGACTGCGCATGCACTGATCACGTGACTGATCATGCACTGATCACCTGGCTATCATGCACTGATCACGTGTCTATCATGCACTAATCACGTGACTGCGCATGAACTGATCACTTACCTGTTCATGCACTGATTACGTGGCTATCATGCACTGATCACGTGGCTGATCATGCACTGATCACGTGACTGATTATGCACTGATCACGTGGCTATCATGCACTGATCACGTGACTGATCATGCACTGTTCACGTGACTGATCATGCAGTGATCACGTGGCTGATCATGCACTGATCACGTGGCTGATCATACACTGATCACTAAATGCTGATCATACACTGATCACGTGGCAATCTTGCACTGATCACGTGGCTGATCATGCACTGATCATTGGCTGATCATGATCACTGGATGCGTGACTGATCATGCACTGATCACGTGACTGATCATGCACTGATCACGTGACTGATCATGCACTGATCACGTGGCTGATCATGCACTGATCACGTGGCTGATCATGCACTGATCACGTGACTGATCATGCACTGATCACGTGGCTGATCATGCACTGATCACGTGGCTGATCATGCACTGATCATCACGTGACTGATCATGCACTGATCACGTGATTGCTGATCATGCACTGATCACTGGCTGATCATGCACTGATCACGTGGCTATCATGCACTGATCACGTGACTGATCATGCACTGATCACGTGGCTGATCATGCACTGATCACGTGGCTATCATGCACTGATCACGTGGCTGATCATGCACTGATCACGTGACTGATCATGCACTGATCACGTGGCTATCATGCACTGATCAACGTGGCTGATCATGCACTGATCACGTGATCTGATCATGCACTGATCACGTGACTGATCATGCACTGATCACGTGGCTGATCATGCACTGATCATCATGCGTGGCTGATCATGCACTGATCACGTGGCTGATCATGCACTGATCACGTGGCTGATCATGCACTGATCACGTGGCTGATCATGCACTGATCACGTGGCTGATCATGCACTGATCACGCGCTGATCATGCACTGATCACGTGGCTGATCATGCACTGGATCACGTGACTGATCATGCACTCTTCACGTGACTGATCATGCACTGATCACGTGGCTGATCATGCACTGATCACAATGACTGATCATGCACTGATCACGTGACTGATCATGCACTGATCATGGCTGATCATGCACTGATCACGTGGCTGATCATGCACTGATCACGTGACTGATCATGCACTGATCACGTGGCTGATCATGCACTGATCACGTGACTGATCATGCACTGATCACGTAGCTGATCATGCACTGATCACGTGGCTGATCATGCACTGATAACGTGGCTGATCATGCACTGATCACGTGGCTGATCATGCACTGATCAAGTGACTGATCATGGCTGATCATGCACTGATCACGTGACTGATCATGCACTGATCACGTGGCTGATCATGCACTGATCACGTGGCTGATCATGCACTGATCACGTGGCTGATCATGCACTGATCACGTGACTGATCATGCACTGATCACGTGGCTGATCATGCACTGATCACCGTGGCTGATCATGCACTGATCACGTGGCTGATCAAACACTGATCACGTGACTGATCATGCACTGATCACGTGGCTGATCATGCACTGATCACGTGGCTGATCATGCACTGATCACGTGGCTGATCATGCACTGATCACGTGGCTGATCATGCACTGATCACGTGGCTGATCATGCACTGATCACGTGACTGATCATGCACTGATCACGTGGCTGATCATGCACTGATCACTGGCTGATCATGCACTGATCACGTGGCTGATCATGCACTGATCACGTGGCTGATCATGCACTGATCACGTGGCTGATCATGCTGATCACGTGGCTGATCATGCACTGATCACGTGACTGATCATCACGTGACTGATCATGCGCACGTGCCTGATCATGCACTGATCACGAAGCTGATCATACACTGATCACGTGACTGTGCATGCACTGATCACGTGGCTGATCATGCACTGATCACGTGGCTGATCATGCACTGATCACGTGGCTATCATGCACTGATCACGTGACTGATCATGCACTGATCACGTGCCTGATCATGCACTGATCGCGAAGCTGATCATACACTGATCACGTGACGATTATGCACTGATCACGTGGCTGATCATGCACTGATCACGTGGCTGATCATGCACTGATCACGTGGCTGATCATGCACTGATCACGTGGCTGATCATGCACTGATCACGTGGCTGATCATGCACTGATCACCTGGCTGATCATGCACTGATCACGTGGCTGATCATGCACTGATCACGTGGCTGATCATGCACTGATCACATGACTGAGATCATGCACTGATCACGCCATGGCTGATCAGTGATCACGTGGCTGATCATGCACTGATCACATGACTGATCATGCACTGATCACGTGACTGATCATGCACTGATCACGTGGCTATCATGCACTGATCACGTGGCTGATCATGCACTGATCACCTAACTGATCATGCACTGATCACGTGGCTGATCATGCACTGATCACGTGGCTGATCATGCACTGATCACGTGGCTGATCATGCACTGATCATGTGGCTGATCATGCACTGATCACGTGACTGATCATGCACTGATCACGTGGCTGATCATGCACTGATCACGTGGCTGATCATGCACTGATCACGTGGCTGATCATGCACTGATCACGTGACTGATCATGCACTGATCACGTGGCTGATCATGCACACTGATCACGTGGCTGTCATGCACTGATCACGTGGCTGATATGCACTGATCACTTGTGACTGATCATGCACTGATCCCGTGGCTGATCATGCACTGATCACTGATCACGTGGCTGATCATGCACTGATCACGTGACTGATCATGCACTGATCACGTGGCTAATCATGCACTGATCACGTGACTGATCATGCACTGATCGCGTGGCTGATCATGCACTGATCACGTGGCTGATCATGCACTGATCACGTGACTGATCATGCATTGATCACCTGGCTGATCATGCACTGATCACATGGCTGATCATGCACACTGATCGCGTGACTGATCATGCACTGATCACGCGGCTGATCATGCACTGATCACGTGGCTGATCATGCACTGATCACGTGGCTGATCATGCACTGATCACGTGGCTGATCATGCACTGATCACGTGACTGATCATGCACTGATCAGGTGGAGGATCATGCACTGATCACGTGGCTGATCATGCACTGATCACGTGGCTGATCATGCACTGATCACGTGGCTGATCATGCACTGATCACGTGACTGATCATGCACTGATCACGTGACTGATCATGCACTGATCACGTGGCTGATCATGCACTGATCATGGCTGATCATGCACTGATCACGTGACTGATCATGCACTGATCACGTGCCTGATCATGCACTGATCACGTGGCTGATCATGCACTGATCACGAAGCTGATCATACACTGATCACGTGACTGATCATGCACTGATCACGCACTGATCACTGATCATGCACTGATCACGTGGCTGATCATGCACTGATCACGTGACTGATCATACACTGATCACGTGACTGATCATGCACTGATCACGTGACTGATCATACACTGATCACGTGGCTGATCATGCACTGATCACGTGGCTGATCATACACTGATCACGTGACTGATCATGCACTGATCACGTGACTGATCATGCACTGATCACGTGGCTGATCATGCACTGATCACGTGGCTGATCATGCACTGATCACGTGGCTGATCATGCACTGATCACGTGACTGATCATGCACTGATCACGTGGCTGATCATGCACTGATCACGTGCCTCATGCACTGATCACGTGGCTCATGCACTGATCACTGATCACTAGTGATCGTGACTGATCATGCACTGATCACGTGGCTGATCATGCACTGATCACGTGGCTGATCATGCACTGATCACACCTTGCTGATCATGCACTGATCACGTGACTGATCATGCACTGATCACGTGGCTGATCATGCACTGATCACGGGCTGATCATGCACTGATCACGTGGTTGATCATGCACTGATCACGTGGCTGATCATACACTGATCACGTGGCTGATCATGCACTGATCACGTGGCTGATCATGCACTGATCACGTGGCTGATCATACACTGATCACGTGACTGATCATGCACTGATCACGTGGCTGATCATGCACTGATCACGTGGCTGATCATGCACTGATCACGTGCTGATCATACACTGATCACGTGACTGATCATGCACTGATCACGTGGCTGATCATGCACTGATCACGTGGCTGATCATGCACTGATCACGTGGCTGATCAGCACTGATCACGTGGCTGATCATGCACTGATCACGAACCTGTTCATGCACTGATCACGTGGCTGATCATGCACTGATCACGTGGCCGATCATGCACTGATCACGTGGCTGATCATGCACTGATCACGTAGCTGATCATGCACTGATCACGTGGGCTGATCATGCACTGATCACGTGGCTGATCATGCACTGATCACGTGGCTGATCATGCACTGATCAGTGAGGCTGATCATGCACTGATCACGTGGCTGATCATGCACTGATCACGTGACTGATCATGCACTGATCACGTGGCTGATCATGCACCGATCACGTGCCTGATCATGCACTGATCACATGACTGTGCACTGATACGCGGATGTCACACTGGACGGGCTGATCATGCACTGATCACTGCCATGGCTGATCATGCACTGATCACGTGGCTGATCATGCACTGATCACGTGCCTGATCATGTACTGATCACTGATCATGCACGTCACGGCTGATCATGCACTGATCACGTGGCTGATCATGCACTGATCACGTGGCTGATCATGCACTGATCACGCGGCTGATCATGCACTGATCACGTGACTGATCATGCACTGATCACGTGCCTGATCATGCACTGATCACGTGGCTGATCATGCACTGATCACGTGGCTGATCATGCACTGATCACACGCTGATCATGCACTGATCACGTGACTGATCATGCACTGATCACGCGGCTGATCATGCACTGATCACGTGACTGATCGCCACTGATCACGTGACTGATCATGCACTGATCACGTGGCTAATCATGCACTGATCACTGGCTAATCATACACTGATCACGTGGCTAATCATGCACTGATCACGTGGCTGATCATACACTGATCACATGGCTATCATGCACTGATCACGTGACTGATCATGCACTGATCACGTGCACTGATCATGCACTGATCGTGTGGCTATCATGCACTGATCACGTGACTGTGCATGCACTGATCACGTGGCTGATCATACACTGATCATGTGACTGATCATGCACTGATCACACGAGCTGATCATGCACTGATCACGTGGCTATCATGCACTGATCACGTGGCTGATCATGCACTGATCACGTGGCTGCTCATACACTGATCACGTGACTGATCATGCACTGATCACGTGGCTGATCATGCACTGATCACGTGGCTGATCATGCACTGATCATGGCTGATCTGATCATCACACTGATCGTCATGCACTGATCACGTGGCTGATCATGCACTGATCACGTGGCTGATCATGCACTGATCACGTGGCTGATCATACACTGATCACGTGCCTGATCATGCACTGATCACGTGACTGATCATGCACTGATCACGTGGCTGATCATGCACTGATCACGTGGCTGATCATGCACTGATCACGTGACTGATCATGCACTGATCACGTGGCTGATCATGCACTGATCACGTGGCTGATCATGCACTGATCACGTGCCTGATCATGCACTGATCACGTGGCTGATCATGCACCTGATCACGTGGCTGATCATGCACTGATCACGTGGCTGATCATGCACTGATCACTTGGCTGATCATGCACTGATCACGTGGCTGATCATGCACTGATCACGTGGCTGATCATGCACTGATCACGTGCCTGATCATGCACTGATCACGTGGCTGATCATGCACTGATCACGTGACTGATCATGCACTGATCGCGTGCTGATCATGCACTGATCACGTGGCTGATCATGCACTGATCACGTGGCTGATCATGCACTGATCACGTGGCTGATCATACACTGATCACGTGGCTGATCATGCACTGATCACGTGGCTGATCATGCACTGATCACGTGGCTGATCATGCACTGATCACGTGGCTGATCATGCACTGATCACGTGGCTGATCATGCACTGATCACGTGGCTGATCATGCACTGATCACGTGGCCTGATCATGCACTGATCACGTGGCTGATCATGCACTGATCACGTGGCTGATCATGCACTGATCACGTGACTGATCATGCACTGATCACGTGGCTGATCATGCACTGATAACGTGGCTGATCATGCACTGATCACGCAGCTGATCATGCACTGATCACGTGGCTGATCGCGCACTGATCACGTGGCTGATCATGCACTGATCACGTGGCTGATCGCATCATCGCACTGATGGCTGTGGACTGATCATGCACTGATCACGTGACTGATCATGCACTGATCACGTGGCTGATCATGCACTGATCACGTGGCTGATCGCGCACACTGATCACGTTGCTGATCATGCACTGATCACATGCTGGCTGATCATGCACTGATCACGTGACTGATCATGCACTGATCACGTGGCTGATCATGCACTGATCGCGTGACTGATCATGCACTGATCACGTGCTGATCATGCACTGATCACGTGGCTGATCATGCACTGATCACGTGGCTGATCATGCACTGATCACGTGGACTGATCATGCACTGATCACGTGGCTGATCATGCACTGATCACGTGGCTGATCATGCACTGATCACGTGGCTGATCATGCACTGATCACGTGGCTGATCATGCACTGATCACATGGCTGATCATGCACTGATCACGTGGCTGATCATGCACTGATCACGTGACTGATCATGCACTGATCACGTGGCTGATCATGCACTGATCACGTGGCTGATCATGCACTGATCACGTGACTGATCATGCACTGATCACGTGACTGATCATGCACTGATCACGTGGCTGATCATGCACTGATCACGTGCTGATCATGCACTGATCACGTGGCTGATCATGCACTGATCACGTGGCTGATCATGCACTGATCACGTGGCTGATCATGCACTGATCACGTGGCTGATCATGCACTGATCACGTGGCTGATCATGCACTGATCACGTGGCTGATCATGCACTGATCACGTGGCTGATCATGCACTGATCACGTGGCTGATCATGCACTGATCACGTGGCTGATCATGCACTGATCACGTGACTGATCATGCACTGATCACGTGGCTGATCATGCACTGATCACGTGGCTGATCATGCACTGATCACGTGGCTGATCATGCACTGATCACGTGGCTGATCATGCACTGATCACGTGGCTGATCATGCACTGATCACGTGGCTGATCATGCACTGATCACGTGATCATTCATGCACTGATCACGTGGCTGATCATGCACTGATCACGTGGCTGATCATGCACTGATCACGTGGCTGATCATGCACTGATCACGGTGGCTGATCATGCTGATCATCACGTGGCTGATCATGCACTGATCACGTGACTGATCATATTCACTGATCACGCGTGCCTGATCATGCACTGATCACGTGGCTGATCATGCACTGATCACGTGGCTGATCATGCACTGATCACGTGGCTGATCATGCACTGATCACGTGGCTGATCATGCACTGATCACGTGGCTGATCATGCACTGATCACGTGGCTGATCATGCACTGATCACGTGGCTGATCATGCACTGATCACGTGGCTGATCATGCACTGATCACGTGGCTGATCATGCACTGATCACGTGACTGATCATGCACTGATCACGTGCCTGATCATGCACTGATCACGTGGCTGATCATGCACTGATCACGAAGCTGATCATACACTGATCACGTGACTGTGCATGCACTGATCACGTGGCTGATCATGCACTGATCACGTGGCTGATCATGCACTGATCACGTGCCTGATCATGCACTGATCTCGTGACTGATCATGCACTGATCACGTGACTGATCATGCACTGATCGTGGCTGCTGATCGCACTGATCACGTGGCTGATCATGCACTGATCACGTGGCTGATCATGCACTGATCACGTGGCTGATCATGCACTGATCACGTGGCTGATCATGCACTGATCACGTGGCTGATCATGCACTGATCACGTGACTGATCATGCACTGATCACGTGGCTGATCATGCACTGATCACGTGGCTGATCATGCACACTGATCACGTGGCTGATCATGCACTGATCACGTGGCTGATCATGCACTGATCACGTGGCTGATCATGCACTGATCATGTGACTGATCATGCACTGCACTGATCACGTGGCTGATCATGCACTGATCACGTGGCTGATCATGCACTGATCACGTGGCTGATCATGCACTGATCACGTGGCTGATCATGCACTGATCACGTGACTGATCATGCACTGATCACGTGGCTGATCATGCACTGATCACGTGGCTGATCATGCACTGATCACGTGGCTGATCATGCACTGATCACGTGGCCTGATCATGCACTGATCACGTGGCTGATCATGCACTGATCACGTGGCTGATCATGCACTGATCACGTGGCTGATCATGCACTGATCACGTGGCTGATCATGCACTGATCACGTGGCTGATCATGCACTGATCACGTGGCTGATCATGCACTGATCACGTGGCTGATCATGCACTGATCACGTGGCTGATCATGCACTGATCACGTGCTGATCATGCACTGATCACGTGACTGATCATGCACTGATCACGTGGCTGATCATGCACTGATCACGTGGCTGATCATGCACTGATCACGTGGCTGATCATGCACTGATCACGTGGCTGATCATGCACTGATCACGTGGCTGATCATGCACTGATCACTGATCATGCACTGATCATGCACTGATCACGTGGCTGATCATGCACTGATCACGTGGCTGATCATGCACTGATCACGTGGCTGATCATGCACTGATCACGTGACTGATCATGCACTGATCACGTGGCTGATCATGCACTGATCACGTGGCTGATCATGCACTGATCACGTGGCTGATCATGCACTGATCACGTGGCTGATCATGCACTGATCACGTGGCTGATCATGCACTGATCACGTGGCTGATCATGCACTGATCACGTGGCTGATCATGCACTGATCACGTGGCTGATCATGCACTGATCACGTGCTGATCATGCACTGATCACGTGGCTGATCATGCACTGATCACGTGACTGATCATGCACTGATCACGTGACTGATCATGCACTGATCACGTGACTGATCATGCACTGATCACGTGGCTGATCATGCACTGATCACGTGGCTGATCATGCACTGATCACGTGGCTGATCATGCACTGATCACGTGACTGATCATGCACTGATCACGTGGCTGATCATGCACTGATCACGTGGCTGATCATGCACTGATCACGTGGCTGATCATGCACTGATCACGTGGCTGATCATACACTGATCACGAAGCTGATCATGCACTGATCACGTGACTGATCATGCACTGATCACGTGACTGATCATGCACTGATCACGTGGCTGATCATGCACTGATCACGTGGCTGATCGCGCACACTGATCACGTGGCTGATCATGCACTGATCACGCTGATCATGCACTGATCACGTGACTGATCATGCACTGATCACGTGACTGATCATGCACTGATCACCGTGGCTGATCATGCACTGATCACGTGGCTGATCATGCACACTGATCACGTGACTGATCATGCACTGATCACGTGACTGATCATGCACTGATCACGTGGCTGATCATGCACTGATCACGTGGCTGATCATGCACTGATCACGTGACTGATCATGCACTGATCACGTGGCTGATCATGCACTGATCACGTGACTGATCATGCACTGATCACGTGGCTGATCATGCACTGATCACGTGGCTGATCATGCACTGATCACTGATCATGACTGATCGTGACTGATCATGCACTGATCACGTGGCTGATCATGCACTGATCACGTGGCTGATCATGCACTGATCACGTGACTGATCATGCACTGATCACGTGGCTGATCATGCACTGATCATGGCTGATCATGCACTGATCACGTGAGCTGATCATGCACTGATCACGTGGCTGATCATGCACTGATCACGTGGCTGATCATGCACTGATCACGTGACTGATCATGCACTGATCACGTGGCTGATCATGCACTGATCACGTGGCTGATCATGCACTGATCACGTGGCTGATCATGCACTGATCACGTGACTGATCATCGCACTGATCACGTGGCTGATCATGCACTGATCACGTGCCTGATCATGCACTGATCACGTGGCTGATCATGCACTGATCACGTGGCTGATCATGCACTGATCACGTGGCTGATCATGCACTGATCACGTGGCTGATCATGCACTGATCATATGGCTGATCATGCACTGATCGTGGCTGATCATGCACTGATCTGTGGCTGATCATGCACTGATCACGTGGCTGATCATGCACTGATCACGTGCTGATCATGCACTGATCACGTGACTGATCATGCACTGATCACGTGGCTGATCATGCACTGATCACGTGGCTGATCATGCACTGATCACGTGGCTGATGATCACTGATCACGATGGCTGATCATGCACTGACTGATCACGTGACTGATCATGCACTGATCATGCGTGGCTGATCATGCACTGATCACGTGGCTGATCATGCACTGATCACGTGGCTGATCATGCACTGATCACGTGACTGATCATGCACTGATCACGTGGCCTGATCATGCACTGATCACGTGGCTGATCATGCACTGATCACGTGGCTGATCATGCACTGATCACGTGACTGATCATGCACTGATCACGTGGCTGATCATGCACTGATCACGTGACTGATCATGCACTGATCACGTGACTGATCATGCACTGATCACACTGATCATGCACTGATCACTGATCATGCACTGATCACGTGACTGATCATGCACTGATCACGTGGCTGATCATGCACTGATCACGTGGCTGATCATGCACTGATCACGTGACTGATCATGCACTGATCACGTGGCTGATCATGCACTGATCACGTGGCTGATCATGCACTGATCACGTGGCTGATCATACACTGATCACGCTGATCATGCACTGATCATGCACTGATCACGTGGCTGATCATGCACTGATCACGTGGCTGATCATGCACTGATCACGTGGCTGATCATGCACTGATCACGTGGCTGATCATGCACTGATCACGTGGCTGATCATGCACTGATCACGTGGCTGATCATGCACTGATCACTGATGGCTGATCATGCACTGATCACGTGGCTGATCATGCACTGATCACGTGGCTGATCATGCACTGATCACGTGGCTGATCATGCACTGATCACGTGACTGATCATGCACTGATCACGTGGCTGATCATGCACTGATCACGTGGCTGATCATGCACTGATCACGTGGCTGATCATGCACTGATCACGTGCCTGATCATGCACTGATCACGTGGCTGATCATGCACTGATCACGTGGCTGATCATGCACTGATCACGTGGCTGATCATGCACCTGATCACGTGACTGATCATGCACTGATCACATGGCTGATCATGCACTGATCACGTGCTGACTGATCATGCACTGATCACGTGGCTGATCATGCACTGATCACGTGACTGATCATGCACTGATCACGTGGCTGATCATGCACTGATCACCTGGCTGATCATGCACTGATCACGTGGCTGATCATGCACTGATCACGTGGCTGATCATGCACTGATCACGTGACTGATCATGATCACGATGTGATGATCATGCACTGATCACGTGGCTGATCATGCACTGATCACGTGACTGATCATGCACTGATCACGTGACTGATCATGCACTGATCACACGTGACTGATCATGCACTGATCACGTGGCTGATCATGCACTGATCACGAAGCTGATCATGCACTGATCACATGGCTGATCATGCACTGATCACGTGGCTGATCATGCACTGATCACGTGGCTGATCATGCACTGATCATGGCTGATCATGCACTGATCACGTGACTCTGATCATGCACTGATCACGTGGCTGATCACTGACTGATCACGTGGCTGATCATGCACTGATCACGTGGCTGATCATGCACTGATCACGTGGCTGATCATGCACTGATCACGTGACTGCATCATGCACTGATCACGTGCTGATCATGCACTGATCACGTGGCTGACTGATCATGCACTGATCACACTGACTGCTGATCATGCACTGATCACGTGGCTGATCATGCACTGATCACGTGACTGATCATGCACTGATCACGTGGCTGATCATGCACTGATCACGTGGCTGATCATGCACTGATCACGTGGCTGATCATGCACTGATCACGTGGGACTGATCATGCACTGATCACGTGGCTGATCATGCACTGATCACGTGGCTGATCATGCACTGATCACGTGGCTGATCATGCACTGATCACGTGGCTGATCATGCACTGATCACGTGGCTGATCATGCACTGATCACGTGGCTGATCATGCACTGATCACGTGACTGATCATGCACTGATCACGTGATCATGCACATGCACTGATCACGTGACTGATCATGCACTGATCATCGTGGCTGATCATGCACTGATGATGGCTGATCATGCACTGATCACGTGGCTGATCATGCACTGATCACGTGGCTGATCATGCACTGATCACGTGGCTGATCATGCACTGATCACGTGGCTGATCATGCACTGATCACGTGGCTGATCATGCACTGATCACGTGGCTGATCATGCACTGATCACGTGGCTGATCATGCACTGATCACGTGCTGATCATGCACTGATCACACGTGGCTGATCATGCACTGATCACGTGGCTGATCATGCACTGATCACGTGGCTGATCATGCACTGATCACGTGGCTGATCATGCACTGATCACGTGGCTGATCATGCACTGATCACGTGACATACATCATCACTGACTGATCATGCACTGATCACATGGCTGATCATGCACTGATCACGTGGCTGATCATGCACTGATCACGTGACTGATCATACACTGATCACGTGGCTGATCATGCACTGATCACGTGGCTGATCATGCACTGATCACGTGGCTGATCATGCACTGATCACGCACTGATCACGTGCATGCACTGGATCACGTGGCTGATCATGCACTGATCACGTGGCTGATCATGCACGATGATCACGTGACTGATCATGCACTGATCACGTGACTGATCATGATCATGCACTGATCACGTGGCTGATCATGATCATGCACTGATCACGTGAGCTGATCATGCACTGATCACGTGGCTGATCATGCACTGATCACGTGGCTGATCATGCACTGATCACGTGGCTGATCATGCACTGATCACGTGGCTGATCATGCACTGATCACGTGCTGATCATGCACACTGATCACGTGGCTGATCATGCACTGATCACGTGCTGATCATGCACTGATCACGTGGCTGATCATGCACTGATCGTGCTGCTCTGATCATGCACTGATCACGTGACTGATCATGCACTGATCACGTGGCTGATCATGCACTGATCACGTGGCTGATCATGCACTGATCACGTGGCTGATCATGCACTGATCACGTGGCTGATCATGCACTGATCACGTGGCTGATCATGCACTGATCACACGTGCTGATCATGCACACTGATCACGTGGCTGTGATCATGCACTGATCACGTGGCTGATCATGCACTGATCACGTGGCTGATCATGCACTGATCACGTGCTGATCATGCACTGATCACGTGACTGATCATGCACTGATCACGTGGCTGATCATGCACTGATCACGTGACTGATCATGCACTGATCACGTGGCTGATCATGCACTGATCACGGCTGACTGATCATGCACTGATCACGTGACTGATCACGTGACTGATCATGCACTGATCACGATGGCTGATCATGCACTGATCACGTGTGCTGATGATCATGCACTGATCACGCACTGATCACGCACACTGATCACGTGACTGATCATGCACTGATCACCTGCCTGATCATGCACTGATCACGTGGCTGATCATGCACTGATCACGTGGCTGATCATGCACTGATCACGTGGCTGATCATGCACTGATCACGGCTGATCATGCACTGATCACGTGACTGATCATGCACTGATCACGTGGGCTGCTGATCATGCACTGATCACGTGGCTGATCATGCACTGATCACGTGGCTGATCATGCACTGATCACGTGGCTGATCATGCACTGATCACGTGGCTGATCGTGATCGCACACTGATCACGTGACTGATCATGCACTGATCACGTGGCTGATCATGCACTGATCACGTGGACTGATCATGCACTGATCACGTGGCTGATCATGCACTGATCACATGACTGATCATGCACTGATCACGTGGCTGATCATGCACTGATCACGTGGCTGATCATGCACTGATCACGTGGCTGATCATGCACTGATCACGTGGCTGATCATGCACTGATCACGTGGCTGATCATGCACTGATCACTGGCTGATCATGCATGCACTGATCACGTGGCTGATCATGCACTGATCACGTGACTGATCATGCACTGATCACGTGGCTGATCATGCACTGATCACGTGGCTGATCATGCACTGATCACGTGGCTGATCATGCACTGATCATGTGACTGATCATGCACTGATCACGTGACTGATCATGCACTGATCACGGTGCTGATCACTGATCACACTGATGACTGACCTGATCTGATCATGCACTGATCACGTGGCTGATCATGCACTGATCACGTGACTGATCATGCACTGATCACGTGGCTGATCATGCACTGATCACGTGACTGATCATGCACTGATCACGTGACTGATCATGCACTGATCACGTGGCTGATCATGCACTGATCACGTGGCTGATCATGCACTGATCACGTGGCTGATCATGCACTGATGATCACATGACTGATCATGCACTGATCACATGGCTGATCATGCACTGATCACGTGGCTGATCATGCACTGATCACGTGGCTGATCATGCACTGATCACGTGGCTGATCATGCACTGATCACGTGACTGATCATGCACTGATCACGTGGCTGATCATGCACTGATCACGTGGCTGATCATGCACTGATCACGTGGCTGATCATGCACTGATCACGTGACTGATCATGCACTGATCACGTGGCTGATCATGCACTGATCACGTGGCTGATCATGCACTGATCACGTGGCTGATCATGCACTGATCACCGGCTGATCATGCACTGATCATGGCATGATGCACTGATCACGTGGCTGATCATGCTGACTCATCACTGATCATCATGCACTGATCACGCACTGATCATGCACTGATCACCTGATCCTGAAATGCACTGATCACGTGGCTGATCATGCACTGATCACGTGGCTGATCATGCACTGATCACGTGACTGATCATGCACTGATGATCACGTGCTGATCATGCACTGATCACGTGGCTGATCATGCACTGATCACGTGGCTGATCATGCACTGATCACGTGACTGATCATGCACTGATCACGTGGCTGATCATGCACTGATCACGTGGCTGATCATGCACTGATCACGTGACTGATCATGCACTGATCACGTGGCTGATCATTGCACTGATCACGTGGCTGATCATGCACTGATCACACGCCTGATCATGCACTGATCACGTGGACTGATCATGCACTGATCACGTGGCTGATCATGCACTGATCACGTGGCTGATCATACACTGATCACGTGACTGATCATGCACTGATCACGTGGCTGATCATGCACTGATCACGTGGCTGATCATGCACTGATCACATGGCTGATCATGCACTGATCACGATGACTGCTGATCATGCACTGATCACGTGGCTGATCATGCACTGATCACGTGGCTGATCATGCACTGATCACGTGGCTGATCATACACTGATCACGTGGCTGATCATGCACTGATCACACTGATCATGCATGATCACGTCTGATCATGCACTGATCACGTTACTGATCATGCACTGATCACGTGACTGATCATGCACTGATCACGTGGCTGATCATGCACTGATCACGTGGCTGATCATGCACTGATCACGTGACTGATCATGCACTGATCACGTGGCTGATCATGCACTGATCACGTGGCTGATCATGCACTGATCACGTGGCTGATCATACACTGATCACGTGGCTGATCATGCACTGATCACGTGGCTGATCATGCACTGATCACGTGGCTGATCATGCACTGATCACGTGACTGATCATGCACTGATCACGTGGCTGATCATGCACTGATCACGTGGCTGATCATGCACTGATCACGTGCCTGATATGCACTGATCACGTGGCTGATCATGCACTTCATCACGTGGCTGATCATGCACTGATGATCACTGATCATGCACTGATCATCCACTGATCACTGATCACGTGGCTGATCATGCACTGATCACGTGGCTGATCATGCAATGATCACGGCACTGATCATGCACTGATCACGTGGCTGATCATGCACTGATCACGTGGCTGATCATGCACTGATCACGTGGCTGATCATGCACTGATCACGTGGCTGATCATGCACTGATCACGTGGCTGATCATACACTGATCACGTGACTGATCATGCACTGATCACGTGGCTGATCATGCACTGATCACGTGGCTGATCATGCACTGATCACGTGGCTGATCATGCACTGATCACGTGACTGATCATGCACTGATCACGTGGCTGATCATGCACTGATCACGTGGCTGATCATGCACTGATCACGTGGCTGATCATGCACTGATCACGTGGCTGATCATGCACTGATCACGTGGCTGATCATGCACTGATCATGTGCTGATCATGCACTGATCACGTGACTGATCATGCACTGATCACGTGGCTGATCATGCACTGATCCACGTGGACTGCTGATCATGCACTGATCACCTGGCTGATCATGCACTGATCACGTGACTGATCATGCACTGATCACGTGACTGATCATGCACTGATCACGTGGCTGATCATGCACTGATCACGTGGCTGATCATGCACTGATCACGCGTGGCTGATCATGCACTGATCACGTGGCTGATCATGCACTGATCACGTGGCTGATCATGCACTGATCACGTGGCTGATCATGCACTGATCACGTGACTGATCATGCACTGATCACGTGGCTGATCATGCACTGATCACGTGGCTGATCATGCACTGATCACGTGGCTGATCATGCACTGATCACGTGGCTGATCATACACTGATCACGTGACTGATCATGCACTGATCACGTGGCTGATCATGCACTGATCACGTGGCTGATCATGCACTGATCACGTGGCTGATCATGCACTGATCACGTGGCTGATCATGCACTGATCACGTGGCTGATCATGCACTGATCACGTGGCTGATCATGCACTGATCACGTGGCTGATCATGCACTGATCACGTGGCTGATCATGCACTGATCACGTGGCTGATCATGCACTGATCACGTGGCTGATCATGCACACTGATCACGTGGCTGATCATGCACTGATCACGTGACTGATCATGCACTGATCACGTGGCTGATCATGCACTGATCACGTGGCTGATCATGCACTGATCACGTGGCTGATCATGCACTGATCACGTGACTGATCATGCACTGATCACGTGACTGATCATGCACTGATCACGTGGCTGATCATGCACTGATCACGACGTGGCTGATCATGCACTGATCACGTGACTGATCATGCACTGATCACGTGACTGATCATGCACTGATCACGTGCACTGATCGTGGCTGATCACTGATCACGTGGCTGATCATGCACTGATCACGTGACTGATCATGCACTGATCACGTGACTGATCATGCACTGATCACGTGGCTGATCATGCACTGATCACGTGGCTGATCATGCACTGATCACGTGGCTGATCATGCACTGATCACGTGACTGATCATGCACTGATCACGTGGTGGCTGATCATGCACTGATCACGTGGCTGATCATGCACTGATCACGTGGCTGATCATGCACTGATCACGTGGCTGATCATGCACTGATCACGTGGCTGATCATGCACTGATCATGTGACTGATCATGCACTGATCACGTGGCTGATCATGCACTGATCACGTGGCTGATCATGCACTGATCACGTGACTGATCATGCACTGATCACGTGGCTGATCATGCACTGATCACGTGACTGATCATGCACTGATCACGTGGCTGATCATGCACTGATCACGTGGCTGATCATGCACTGATCACGTGGCTGATCATGCACTGATCACGTGGCTGATCATGCACTGATCACGTGGCTGATCATGCACTGATCACGTGGCTGATCATGCACTGATCACGTGGCTGATCATGCACTGATCACGTGGATCATGCACTGATCACGTGGCTGATCATGCACTGATCACGTGACTGATCATGCACTGATCACGTGGCTGATCATGCACTGATCACGTGGCTGATCATGCACTGATCACGTGGCTGATCATATGCACTGATCACGTGACTGATCATGCACTGATCACGTGACTGATCATGCACTGATCACTGATCTGGCTGATCATGCACTGATCACGTGGCTGATCATGCACTGATCACGTGGCTGATCATGCACTGATCACGTGGCTGATCATGCACTGATCACGTGGCTGATCATGCACTGATCACGTGGCTGATCATGCACTGATCACGTGGCTGATCATGCACTGATCACGTGGCTGATCATGCACTGATCACGTGCTGATCATGCACTGATCACGTGGCTGATCATGCACTGATCACGTGGCTGATCATGCACTGATCACGTGACTGATCATGCACTGATCACGTGGCTGATCATGCACTGATCACGTGGCTGATCATGCACTGATCACGTGGCTGATCATGCACTGATCACGTGGCTGATCATGCACTGATCACGTGGCTGATCATGCACTGATCACGTGGCTGATCATGCACTGATCACGTGACTGATCATGCACTGATCACGTGACTGATCATGCACTGATCACGTGACTGATCATGCACTGATCACGTGGCTGATCATGATCACTGATCACGTGGCTGATCATGCACTGATCACGTGGCTGATCATGCACTGATCACGTGGCTGATCATGCACTGATCACGTGACTGATCATGCACTGATCACGTGGCTGATCATGCACTGATCACGTGACTGATCATGCACTGATCACGTGGCTGATCATGCACTGATCACGTGGCTGATCATGCACTGATCACGTGGCTGATCATGCACTGATCACGTGGCTGATCATGCACTGATCACGTGACTGATCATGCACTGATCACGTGGCTGATCATGCACTGATCACGTGGCTGATCATGCACTGATCACGTGGCTGATCATGCACTGATCACGTGGCTGATCATGCACTGATCACGTGGCTGATCATGCACTGATCACGTGACTGATCATGCACTGATCACGTGGCTGATCATGCACTGATCACGTGGCTGATCATGCACTGATCACGTGGCTGATCATGCACTGATCACGTGGCTGATCATGCACTGATCACGTGACTGATCATGCACTGATCACGTGACTGATCATGCACTGATCACGTGGCTGATCATGCACTGATCACGTGACTGATCATGCACTGATCACGTGGCTGATCATGCACTGATCACGTGGCTGATCATGCACTGATCACGTGGCTGATCATGCACTGATCACGTGACTGATCATGCACTGATCACGTGGCTGATCATGCACTGATCACGTGGCTATCATGCACTGATCACGTGGCTGATCATGCACTGATCACGTGACTGATCATGCACTGATCACGTGGCTCATCATGATCACTGATCACTGATCACGTGCTGATCATGCACTGATCACGTGACTGATCATGCACTGATCACGTGGCTGATCATGCACTGATCACGTGACTGATCATGCACTGATCACGTGGCTGATCATGCACTGATCACGTGGCTGATCATGCACTGATCACGTGACTGATCATGCACTGATCACGTGGCTGATCATGCACTGATCACGTGGCTGATCATGCACTGATCACTGATCATCATGCACTGATCATGCACTGATCACGTGACTGATCATGCACTGATCACGTGGCTGATCATGCACTGATCACGTGGCTGATCATGCACTGATCACGTGGCTGATCATGCACTGATCACGTGACTGATCATGCACTGATCACGTGACTGATCATGCACTGATCACGTGGCTGATCATGCACTGATCACGTGGCTGATCATGCACTGATCACGTGGCTGATCATGCACTGATCACGTGGCTGATCATGCACTGATCACGTGGCTGATCATGCACTGATCACGTGGCTGATCATGCACTGATCACGTGACTGATCATGCACTGATCACGTGGCTGATGATCATCATGCACTGATGATCACGTGCTGATCATGCACTGATCACGTGACTGATCATGCACTGATCACGTGGCTGATCATGCACTGATCACGTGACTGATCATGCACTGATCACGTGGCTGATCATGCACTGATCACGTGGCTGATCATGCACTGATCACGTGACTGATCATGCACTGATCACGTGGCTGATCATGCACTGATCACGTGGCTGATCATGCACTGATCACGTGGCTGATCATGCACTGATCACGTGACTGATCATGCACTGATCACGTGACTGATCATGCACTGATCACGTGACTGATCATGCACTGATCACGTGGCTGATCATGCACTGATCACGTGGCTGATCATGCACTGATCACGTGGCTGATCATGCACTGATCACGTGACTGATCATGCACTGATCAGGTAGCTGATCATGCACTGATCACGTGGCTGATCATGCACTGATCACGTGGCTGATCATGCACTGATCACGTGGCTGATCATGCACTGATCACGTGACTGATCATGCACTGATCACGTGGCTGATCATGCACTGACTGATCATCACTGATCACTGTGACTGTACTGACTGATCGTGGCTGATCATGCACTGATCACGTGGCTGATCATGCACTGATCACGTGGCTGATCATGCACTGATCACGTGGCTGATCATGCACTGATCACGTGGCTGATCATGCACTGATCACGTGGCTGATCATGCACTGATCACGTGGCTGATCATGCACTGATCACGTGGCTGATCATGCACTGATCACGTGACTGATCATGCACTGATCACGTGGCTGATCATGCACTGATCACGTGGCTGATCATGCACTGATCATTTGACTGATCATGCACTGATCCGTGATCATGCATGCACTGATCACGTGGCTGATCATGCACTGATCACGTGGCTGATCATGCACTGATCACGTGACTGATCATGCACTGATCACGTGACTGATCATGCACTGATCACGTGGCTGATCATGCACTGATCACGTGGCTGATCATGCACTGATCACGTGGCTGATCATGCACTGATCACGTGAGCTGATCATGCACTGATCACGTGACTGATCATGCACTGATCACGTGGCTGATCATGCACTGATCACGTGGCTGATCATGCACTGATCACGTGACTGATCATGCACTGATCACGTGGCTATCATGCACTGATCACGTGGCTGATCATGCACTGATCACGTGACTGATTATGCACTGATCGCGTAGCTATCATGCACTGATCACGTGACTGATCATGCACTGATCACGTGGCTATCATGCACTGATCACGTGGCTGATCATGCACTGATGATCATACCTGATCATGCACTGATCACGTGACTGATCATGCACTGATCACGGGGCGATATTGCCCTGATCACGTGGCTGATCAGGCACTGATCTTGTGGCTATCATGCATTGATCAGGTGGTTGATCATACACTGATCACATGACTGATCATGCACTGATCACGTGGCTATCATGCACTGATCACGTGGCTGATCATGCACTGATCACGTGGCTATCATGCACTGATCACTTGGCTGATCATGCGGTGATCACGTGGCTATCATGCACTGATCACGTGCCTATCATGCACTGATCACGGGGATGATCATACACTGATCACGAGGCTGATCATACACTGATCACGTGACTGATCATGCACTGATCAAGTTGCTATCATGCACTGATCACGTGGCTAGCTTGCAATGATCACGTGACTGATCATGCACTGATCACATGTGGCTATCATGCACTGATCCACGTGGATTGATCATGCACTGATCACGTGGCTGATCATACACTGATCACGTGGCTGATCATGCACTGATCACGTGGCTGATCATGCACTGATCACGTGGCTGATCATGCACTGATCACGTGACTGATCATGCACTGATCACATGACTGAGCTGCATCATGCACTGATCACACTGATCATGACTGATCATGCATGATCACGTGGCTGATCATGCACTGATCACGTGACTGATCATGCACTGATCACGACGTGGCTGATCATGCACTGATCACGTAACTGATCATGCACTGATCATGCACTGATGACTGACTGATCTTGCACTGATCACGTGGCTGTTCATGCACTGATCACGTGGCTATCATGCACTGATCACCTGACTGATCATGCACTGATCACGTGGATATCATGCACTGATCACGTGGTGATCATTCACTGATCACGTGGCTGATCGTGCACTAATCACGTTGTGGATCATGCACTGATCACGTGGCTGATCATACAGTGATCACGTGGCTGATCATGCACTGATCACGTGGCTGATCATGCACTGATCACGTGACTGATCATGCACTGATCACGTGCCTGATCATGCACTGATCGCGTGGCTGATCATGCACTGATCACGAAGCTGATCATACACTGATCACGTGACTGTGCATGCACTGATCACGTGGCTGATCATGCACTGATCACGTGGCTGATCATGCACTGATCACGTGTCTGATCATGCACTGATCACGTGGCTTATCATGCACTGATCACGTGGCTTATCATGCATTGATCAGGTCATGCACTGATCACGTGGCTGATCATACACTAATCACGTGACTGACATGCATGCACTGATCACGTGACTGGTCATGCACTGATCACGTGACTATCATGCACTGATCACGTGTCTATCATGCACTGATCACGTGACTATCATGCACTGATCACGTGACTGATCATGCACTGATCACGTGGCTATCATGCACTGCACTGCTCATGTGACTGAGCATGCACATGATCCGTGGCTATCATGCATTGATCACGTGGCTGATCATGCACTGATCACGTGGCTGATCATACACTGATCACGTGCTGATCATGCACTGATCACTGATGACTGATGGCTCTGATCACTACATGTGATCACGTGGCACTGATCACGCACTGATCATGCACTGATCCGTGGCTGATTATGCACTGATCACGTGTAGCTATCATGCACTGATCACGTGACTGATCATGCACTGATCACGTGGCTGATCATGCACTGATCACGTGACTGATCATGCACTGATCACGTGGCTATCATGCACTGATCACGTGGCTGATCATGCACTGATCACGTGACTGATCATGCACTGATCACGTGGCTATCATGCACTGATCACGTGGCTGATCATGCACTGATCACGTGGCTGATCATGCACTGATCACGTGGCTGATCATGCACTGATCACGTGACTGATCATGCACTGATCACGTGACTGATCATGCACTGATCACGTGGCTGATCATGCACTGTTCACGTGCACTGATCACATGCACTGATCATGCACTGACATGTGACTGATGACTGATCACATGCACATGATCTGATCACGTGGCTGATCATGCACTGATCACGTGGCTGATCATGCACTGATCACGTGGCTGATCATGCACTGATCACGTAGCTGATCATGCACTGATCACGTGGCTATCATGCACTGATCACGTGGCTGATCATGCACTGATCACGTGACTGATCATGCACTGATCACGTGGCTGATCATGCACTGATCACGTGGCTGATCATGCACTGATTACGTGGCTGATCATGCACTGATCACGAAGCTGATCATACACTGATCACGTGGCTGATCATGCACTGATCACGTGGCTGATCATGCACTGATCTGATCTGATCATGCACTGATCACGTGACTGATCATGCATCGTGTGGCTATCATCACGCACTGATCACGTGACTGATCATGCACTGATCACGTGGCTGATCATGCACTGATCACGTGGCTGATCATGCACTGATCACGTGACTGATCATGCACTGATCACGTGACTGATCATGCACTGATCACACGCTGATGCACTGATCATCATGATCATGCACTGATCACCTGGCTGATCATGCACTGATCACGTGGCTGATCATGCACTGATCACGTGATTTGATCATGCACTGATCACGTACCTGATCATGCACTGATCACGTGGCTGATCATGCACTGATCACGTGGCTGATCGCATGCACTGATCACGTGACTGATCATGCACTGATCACGTGGCTGATCATGCACTGATCACGTGGCTGATCATGCACTGATCACGTGACTGATCATGCACTGATCACGTGACTGATCATGCACTGATCACGTGGCTGATCATGCACTGATCACATGGCTGATCATACACTGATCACGTGGCTGATCATGCACTGATCACACTGATCACTGATCACGTGACTGATCATGCACTGATCACACGTGGCTGATCATGCACTGATGATCATGTGGCTGATCATGCACTGATCACGTGGCTGATCATGCACTGATCACGTGGCTGATCATGCACTGATCACGTGACTGATCATGCACTGATCACGTGGCTGATCATGCACTGATCACGTTGCTGATCATGCACTGATCAGGTGGCTGATCATGCACTGATCACGTTGACTGATAATGCACTGATCACGTGGCTGATCATGCACTGATTATGTGGCTGATCATGCACTGATCACGTGGCTGATAATCATGCACTGATCACATGGCTATCATCACACTGATCCCGTGGCTGATCATGCACTGATCACGTGACTGATCACTGATCACATGACTGATCATGCACTGATCACGTGGCTATCATGCACTAATCACGTTGCTGATCATGCACTGGTCAGGTGGCTATCATGCACTGATTATGTGACTGATTATGCACTGATCACGTGTCTATCATGCACTGAACACGTGGCTGCTCATACACTGATCATGTGACTGCACATGCACTAATCACGTGACTGCACATGCATTGATCACCTAACTGTAGGCAATGATCACGTGGCTCTCATGCACTGAACACTTGGCTGATCATGCACTGCTCATGTGACTGAGCATGCACTGATCACGTAGCTATCATGCATTGATCCCTTGTCTATCATGCACTGAACACATGGCTGATCATACAATGATCACGTGACTGCACATGCACTCATCACGTGGCTGATCATACAGTGATCATGTGGCTGATCATGCACTGATTACGTGGCTGATCATGCACTGATCACGTAGTTATCATGCACTGATAACATGGCTCTCATGCACTGATCCCATGGCTGATCATGCACTGATCTCGTGACTGACCATGCACTGGTCACGTGTCTGATCATGCACTGATCCCGTGGCTGATAATGCACTTGTCACGTGACACATCATGCACTGGTCACCTGGCTAACATGCACTGATCACGTGGATGATCATACACTGGTCACGTGACTGATCACGCACTGATCACGTGCCTGATCATGCACTGATCATGTGACTGTGCATGCCCTCATCACGTGGCTGATCATGCACTGATCACGTGGCTGATCATGCACTGATAACCTGGCAATCATAAACTGATCACGTGACTGATCATGCACTCTTCACTGGCCTGATCATGCACTGATCACGTGGCTGATCATGCACTGATCACGAAGCTGATCATACACTGATAACGTGACTTTGCATGCACTGATAACGTGGCTGATCATGCACTGATAATGTGGTGATCATTCACTGATCACATGGCTGATCATACACTGATCACGTGGCTGATCATACACTGATCACGTGACTGATCATGCACTAATCACGTTGCGGATCATGCACTGATCACGTGGCTGATCATACTCTGATCAAATTACTGATAATGCACTGATCACGTGACTGATCATGCACTGATCACCTGGCTATCATGCACTGATCACGTGTCTATCATGCACTAACCACGTGATTGCGCATGAACTGATCACTTACCTGTTCATGCACTGATCACGTGGCTATCATGCACTGATCACGTGACTGATTATGCACTAATCACGTAGCAATCATGCACTGATCACATGACTCCGCATGCCATGTTCACGTGACTGATCATGCACTGAGCACGTGGCAATCATTCACTGATCATGGGGCTAATCATACATTGATCACCTATATATTCATGCACTGATCATGGGGCTAATCATACATTGATCACCTAAATATTCATGCACTGATCACGGGGCAATATTGCACTGATCACGTGGCTGATCAGGCACTGATAACTTAGCTATCATGCAATGATCACATGACTGCGCAAGAAGTGATCACGTGGATATCATACACTGGACATGTGACAGAGCATGCACTGATCACGTGATTGATCATGCACTGATCACGTGGCTATCATACACTGTTCACGTGTCTATATGCACTGATCATGTGACTGCACATGCACTAATCACGTGACTGATCATGCACTGATCACCTGGCTATCATGCACTGATCACGTGTCTGTCACGCACTAACCACGTGATTGCGCATGAACTGATCACTTACCTGTTCATGCACTGATCACGTGGATATCATGCACTGATCACGTAGCTGATCATGCACTGATCACGTGACTGATTATACACTAATCACGTAGCTATCATGCACTGATCACATGACTCCCCATGCCATGTTCACGTGACTGATCATGCACTGAGCACGTGGCTATCATGCACTGATCATGGGGCTAATCATACATTGGTCACCTAAATATTCATGCACTGATCACGGGGCAATCTTGCACTGATCACGTGGCTGATCAGGCACTGATAACTTAGCTATCATGCAATGATCACATGACTGCGCAAGAAGTGATCACGTGGATATCACACACTGGACATGTGACAGAGCATGCACTGATCACGTGACTGATCATGCACTGATCACGTGGCTATCATACACTGTTCACGTGTCTATATGCACTGATCATGTGACTGCACATGCACTGATCACGTGACTGATCATGCACTGATCACATGGCTATCATGCACTGATCACGTGTCTATCATGCACTAATCACGTGATTGCGCATGAACTGATCACTTACCTGTTCATGCACTGATTACTTGGCTATCATGCACTGATCATGTGGCAGATCATGCACTGACCACATGACTGATTATGCACTGA
>NW_027220368.1:0-1850 GCF_027580195.1 Bos mutus
GGGGCCAAAACCACCCCTCCTGTGGGTTTGGGAAAGGTGGGTTTGTGCTATAGGCCAGGGGAACAAAGGCCCTCATCTGGGATAAGCCCGGGTTTCTTAAGGCGCCCCAGGGGGGAGTTTCTCCCTTTGCGAAAGCTCAGTGAGCCTTTTGTGGGGCACCGGGGTCGGGCTCTTGCGAGTGGCGGAGGCGCGTCATTGCTCAGTCAGGGTTTGGGGAATCGGGCCTCAGGACGGTTGAAGAAGGACTCTGGGGTCTTTCGGGTGGCGGCGGGAAACCCCCGGGTTCCCCTACTGTGGGGTGACCTCGGGGGGCTTCTGGTGCCCCCGGGGAAGTCAGAAACTGGGGAAAGTGGGAGGGCCTCTGGGGAGTCCACTGGGTTGGTGCAGGGAAGGCCTCATCTCCAGTTGGGGCGGGAACTGGGGTTCCTCTGATTTCAGACCCCAAAAAGGGTCCCGGCGGGACGGGAGAGTGAGGCCTGGTCCTGGGTTGAGGCATGGAACCCCGCGCCTCTGAGGTGTTCCCCGGGGTGAGGGCCCTTGCGGCTGTATTTGGAACCTGGAGTTTTTTCCCGGGTGCGGATCACTCCCCGTGTGTTGACCATTCACGGGGTGAGTTGAAGGGTGTCGGGCCCCGGTTCTGTCAGGGGGACGTCGGGGTCGCCGAATGTGGAACCACCCCGAAAACCCGTCTGGAATCGTCGGGGGGCCGGCCTCCCCGGGGGACGAAGGTGGGAACCCCCCCCAGACAAAGAAAATGCCCCCTGGGGGATCGGGGGGAGAAGGCTCAGGGGAAGTGTGCGGGAAAACCTGTTTCCCAGCGGAAAGGAGCTTCATCTTTGCGATGATGGGAACCACTTTGGTTTTCTCGATTTCCGGCGGATTTTCTCGAGATTCACCGGGAATTCAGGATGCCTCTTGTGTTGGCCCGGGAAGTCAATGTTCCATTCGAGTTGCGAGAAGAAAGCTGGGGATTGTTCTCGAGTGACTGAGGGCAATTAGAATCGGGTTCTTATCAGAGGGACCGGGAAATCGGGGTCCCCCGGAATGTGGAACCACCCACGAGGCCACGTCTGGAATGTCGTCGTGAGACGGCCTCATCCTGAGTGCGGCCGGAAGGTCGGGAACCCCTTCCAGACAAAGCAGAGAGTCGACCCTCCTGTCCAGATCAGGAGGGTAGAAGAGGCTCAGAGGAAGTAGTGCGCTCTCAGGGAGACCGGGATTTGGGGAACTTTGTGGGTCGCATCAAGGGTGCCAAGTGCCCTTTCGACCTCAATTCCTAACGTGGGACTTCTCTGGACGCTGTTGGCCCAGGAAGTCCAATCTTCCATTCGAGAGTTGAAGGAAAGCTGGGATTGCTCTCAGTGACTGCAGGGCCAATAGACCTCATCTAGGCTTGTGTCCAGAAGCCAATGTTCCTCCAGGCGCGAAAGGATCTCGGGGTTGCATTCCCAGGCGCACCGGGGAGACAGGCATTCATCTCAGTGGAAGCAAGAACCCGCTCTGCTCTCGAATCGCGGCAGGTATCTCTTGGAGCTCACTGGGTGGACTAAAGGAGTCAGGCCACGTCTGGAATGTCTCGTGAGACCGGCCTCATCCTGAGGTGCGCCGGAAGGTGAGGAGCCCCTTCCAGACAAAGCAGAGTCGACCCTCCTGTCCAGATCAGGAGGTAGAAGGGCTCAGAAGGAAAGGTGCGGAAAACCTCGGTGTTCCTCTCCAGGTCAGGCGTGTTGAAGAAAGGTCTCTCGAGTCTTTCTCGGGTTGAGGCAGGACACCCTGGGTCCCTCGACTTGTGCAGGTGACCTCAGGGGCTTCTCATGGTGGCTCTGAGAAGTCAGAAACTGGAGGTGGGA
>NW_027220369.1:0-15189 GCF_027580195.1 Bos mutus
TGATCAGTGCATGATCAGCCACGTGATCACTCTATGATAGCCACCTGATCTGTATGATCAGTCAAGTGATCACTGTATGATCAGCCATATGATCAGTGCATGATAGCCTCGTGATCAGTGTATGAACAGTCACGTGATCAGTGCATGATCAGTCACGTGATCAGTGCATGATCAGTCATGTGATCAGTGCATGATAGCCACGTGATCAGTGCATGAACAGTCACGTGATCAGTGCATGATCAGTCACGTGATCAGTGCATGATAGCCACGTGATCAGTGTATGAACAGTCACGTGATCGGTGCATAGCCGTGATCTGTGCGTGATCAGTCATGTGATCATGATAGCCACGTGATCAGTGCATGATAGCCACGTGATCTGTGCATGATCAGTCAAGTGATCAGTGCATGATCAGGAACGTGATCACTCCATGATAGCCACCTGATCTGTGCATGATCAGTCAAGTGATCACTGTATGATCAGCCATATGATCAGTGCATGATAGCCTGCGAATCGGTGCGCGCGTGAACGGTCGCGTGATCAGTGCATGATCAGCCACGTGATCAGTGCATGATCAGCCACGTGATCAGTGCATGAACAGCCACGTGTTCAGTGCATGATCAGTCACGTGATAAGTGCATGATCAGTCACGTGATCAGTGCGCGATCAGCCACGTGATCAGTGCATGATCAACCACGTGATCAGTGCATGATCAGCCCGTGATCAGTGTATGATCAGCCACGTGTTCGGTGCATGATCAGCCACGTGATCGGTGTATGAACAGCCCGTGATCAGTGCATGATCAGCCACGTGATCAGTGCATGAACGGCCACGTGATCCAGTGCATGATCAGTCACGTAATCTGTGTGTGATCAGCCACGTGATCATTGCATGATCAGCCACGTGATCGGTGCATGATGAGTCACGTGATCAGTTCATGATCAGTCCCGTGATCTGTGCATGATCAGCCACGTGATCGGGGCCCATTATCAGGCAGTGATCAGTGCTCGATCAGTCACGTGATCAGTGCATGATCAGTTACGTGATCAGTGCATGATCAGTCACGTGATCAGTGCATGATCAGCCGTGATCAGTGCATGACGAGTCACGTGATCGGTGCGCGATCAGCATGACCACGTGATCAGTGCATGATCAGTACGTGATCAGTTCATGATCAGCACGTGATCAGTACATTTTCAGCCAGGTGTTCAGTGCATTATCAGGCGTGATCACTGCAGGATCAGCCACGTGATCAGTCGATGATCAGCCACGTGATCAGTGTATGATGGGCCCGTGATGGTGCATGATCAGTCACGTGATCAGTGCATGATCAGTCACGTGGTCAGTGCGCGATCAGTCACGTGATCAGTGTATGATCAGCCACGTGATCAGTGCATGATCCAGCCACGTGATCAGTGCACGTGCAGTCACGTGATCAGTGCATGATCAGTCAGTGCATGATGATCAGTTCATGATCAGTCACGTGATCAGTGCATGATCAGCCACGTGATCAGTGCATGATCAGTCACGTGATCAGTGCATGACAGTCACGTGATCAGTGTTGATCAGCCACGTGATCAGTGCAAGATCAGCCACGTGATCAGTGCATGATCAGCCACGTGATCAGTGCATGATCAGTCACGTGATCAGTGCATGATCAGCCACGTGATCAGTGCATGATCAGCCCGCGTGATCAGTGCATGATGATCCACGTGATCAGTGCATGATCAGCCGCGTGATCAGTGCATGATAGCCGCGTGATCAGTACATGATCAGCTAGCGTGATCATTGCATGATCAGTCAAGTGATCAGTGCATGATCAGCCATGCGTGATCAGTGCATGATCAGCCACGTGATCAGTGTATGATCAGTCGCGTGATCAGTGCATGATCAGTCATGTGATCAGTGCATGATCAGCCACGTGATCAGTGCATGATCAGCCACGTGATCAGTGCATGATCAGCCACGTGATCAGTGCATGATCAGCCACGTGATCAGTGCATGATCAGCTACGTGATCAGTTCATGTCAGCCGATCGTGATCACTTCATGATCAGCCACGTGATCAGTGCATGACCAGCAGGTGATCAGTGTATGAACAGTCAGGTGATCAGTGCATGATCAGCCGCGTGATCAGTGTATGATCAGGCGCGTGATCGGTGCATGATTAGCCACGTGATCTGTACATGATAGCTTCGTGATCAGTGCATGATCAGCCACGTGATCAGTGCATGAACATTACGTGATCAGTGCATGCACAGTCACGTGATCAGTGTATGATCAGTCCTGTGATCAGTGCATGATCAGCCACGTGATCAGTGTATTGTAGCCACGTGATCTGTGTGCGATCAGCCAAGTGATCATTGCATGATCAGCCGTGATCAGTGCATGATAGCACGTGATCGGTGCATGAACGCCACGTGATCGGTGCATGATCAGCCACGTGATCAGTGCATGAGAGCCACGTGATCAGTGCATGATAGCCACGTGATCTGTGTGATCGCCGGTGATCAGTGGGTGATCAGCCGTCCGTGATCAGTGCGCACGTGATCAGTGCATGATCACAACGTGATCGGTGCATGATCACCCGTGATCAGTGCCTGATAGCCGCGTGATCAGTGCAGATTAGTCACGTGATCTGTGCATGATCAGGCAGGTGATCAGTGCATGATCAGGCAAGTGATCAGTGCATGATCAGCCCACGTGATCAGTGTGCACATCGTGATGATGGGTGCATGATCAGCACGTGATCAGTGCATGATCAGTCACGTGATCAGTGCATGATCAGTTATGTGATCAGTGCATGATCACCCGTGATCAGTGCATATCACCACGTGATCAGTGCATGTTCAGTCACGTGATCAGTGTATGATCAGTCACGTGATCAGTGTATGATCAGCCGTGATCAGTGCATGATCACCCACGTGATCAGTGCATGATCGATCTTCGTGATCAGTGCATGATCAGCCCCGTGATCTGTGCATGATCAGCCACGTGATCAGTGCATGATCAGCCACGTGAGTGCATGCATGATCAGTCACGTGATCAGTGCATGATGTCGCGTGATCAGTGCATGATCAGCCACGTGATCGGTGCGCGACCAGTCACGTGATCAGTGCATGATAGCCACGTGATCAGTGCATGATCAGCCAAGTGATGGGCGCATGATCAGCCACGTGATCAGTTCATGATCAGCCACGTGATCGGTGTATGATCAATCGCGTGATCAGTGCATGATCAGTCACGTCATCAGTGCATGATCAGCCCGTGATCAGTGCATGATCAGCCACGTGATCAGTGCATGATCAGTCACGCGTGATCGGTGCATGACCAGTCGCGGATCGTGTATGACCAGCCACGTGATCAGTGCATGATAGCCACGTGATCGGTGCATGATCAGTCCACGTGATCAGTGAATGATCGGCCGTGATCAGTGCATGTGCAGTCGTCAGTGATCGGTGTGATCAGCCCACGTGATCAGTGCATGGCAGCCACGTGATCATTGCATGATCACCGCCACGTGATCTGTGCATGATCATCCAGGTGATCAGTGCCATGATCAGTCACGTGATCAGTGCATGTTCAGTCGCGTGATCAGTGCATGATCAGCACGTGATCAGTATGATCAATTGCGTGATCAGTGCATGATAGACACGTGATCAGTGCATGATACCGTGATCAGTGCATGCAGGCCACGTGATCGGTGCATGATCAGCGCGTGATCAGTGCATGATCAGCCACGTGATGAAGTGCGCGATCTCCACGTGATCATTGCATGATCAGCCACGTGCTGAGTCATGATCAGTCGATCGTGATCGTTCATGATCAGCCACGTGATCGTACCTGACCAGCCACGTGATCAGTGCATGATCAGTCACGTGATCGTGCATGATCAGCCTGCGTGATCAGTGCATGATCAGCCACGTGCATCAGTGCATGATCAGTGTGATCCTACATGATCAGTGCATGCACTGTCCCGTGATCAGTGTATGACCGGCGCGTGATCAGTGTATGACCAGCACGTGATCAGTGCATGATAGCCACGTGATCAGTGCATGATCAGTCATGTGATCAGTGCATGATCAGTCACGTGATCGTGTATGATCAGCCACGTGATCAGTGCATGATCAGCCGCGTGATCATTGCGTGATCAGTCGTGATCAGTGCATGATCAGTCACGTGATCAGTACATTCAGCCACGTGATCAGCATGCCTGGGGCCACGTGATCAGTGCATGATCAGTCGAATCAGTGCATGATCAGTCGCGTGATCAGTGCATGATCAGTCACGTGATCGGTGTATGATCAGCCCGCGTGATCGGTGAACGATCAGCCACGTGATCAGTGCATGATAGCCACGTGATCAGTGCATGTTCACGTCAGCCACGTGATCAGTGTATGATCAGCCACGTGATCAGTGCATGATCAGCCATTTGATCAGTGCATGTGCAGTCTCGTGATCAGTGCATAATCAGGCATGTGATCAGTGCATGATCAGCCACGTGATCAGTGCATGATCAGCCTTGTGATCAGTGCATGATCAGTCACGTTGATCAGTGCATGATCAGGCCATGTGGGATCAGTACATGATCAGCCACGTGATCAGTGCATGCACAGCCACGTGATCAGTGCATGATCATCCCGTGATCAGTGCATCGTCAGCACGTGGATCAATGCATGATCAAGTCACGTGATCAGTGCATGGTCAGCCACGCGTGATCAGTGCATGATCAGCCACGTGAAGCAGTGCATGATCAGCCCGCGTGATCAGTGCATTATCAACCAGCGTGATCAGTGCATGATCAGTCACGTGATCAGGTGTGTGATCAGCCTGTGAACAGTGCATGATCAGCCACGTGATCAGTGCATCCAAGGCATCGTGATCAGTGAATGATCAGCCCACGTGATCAGTGCATGATCAGCCAGGTGATCAGTGCATGATCAGTCACGTAATCAGTTCAAGATCAGCCATGTGATCTGTGCATGTCCTGCCAGGTGATCATCCAGTGTATGATCAGCCACGTGATCAGTGCATGATCAGGCACGTGATCAGTGCATGATCAGTCACCTGATCAGTGCATGATCAGTTATGTGATCAGTGCGCGATCGATCACGTGATCAGTGCCGATCAGCATCAGGCGTGATCAGTGCATGATCAGCCACGTGATCAGTGCATGATGAGTCACGTGATCAGTGCATGATCAGTCACGTGATCAGTGCATGGTCAGACACGTGATCAGTGCATGATCAACCGCATGAAGAGTGCGCGATCAGCCACGTGATCAGTGCATGATCAGATCACGTGATGACATGTACATGATCACCACGTGATCAGTGTGTGATACCTACGTGATCAGTGCATGATCAGCCACGTGATCAGTGCATGATAGCCACACGTGATCTGTGCATGATCAGTCCGCGTGATCAGTGTATGATCAGCCGTGATCAGTGCATGATCAGCCGCGTGATCAGTGCATGATCAGCCAGGTGACAGGGTGCATGATCAGGCACGTGATCCAGTTCATCATCAATTTGATCAGTGCATGATCGTCACGTGACCAGTACATGGTAGCCCGTGATCGGTGCATGATCACGCGGGAGCAGTGCATGATCAGCCAGGGTGATCAGTGCATGATCAGTCACGTGATCAGTGCACGATCGGTCACGTGATCACTGCATGATCATTTACGTGATCAGTGCATGGTCAGACACGTGATCAGTGCATGATCAGTCGCGTGATCAGTGCGCGATCAGCCACATGATCAGTGCATGATCAGCCACGTGAACAGTGCATGATCAATACGTGATCAGTGTATGATCGCCACGTGATCAGTGCATGTTCAGCCACGTGATCAGTGCAGTCAGTCGCGTGACAGTGTATGATCAACCACGTGATCAGTGCATGATCAGCCACGTGATCAGTGCATGATCAGTCGCGTGATCAGTGCATGATCAGTCACGTGATCGGTGCATCATCAGCCACGTGATCAGTGCATGATAGCCACATGATCAAAATGATCAGTAGCGTGATTAGTGTGTGATCAGCCCGTGATCGGTACGCTGATTGCTACGTGATCGGTGCATGCAGCTTCGTAATCATTTCGCGATTAGTTTCGTGATCTGTGCGCAGCCCAGGCACGTGATCAGTGCATGATCAACCGCGTGAAGGTGCGCGATAGCCACGTGATCAGTGTATGATCAGTCATGGTTGATCGGTGCATGATCATTCCGTGATCAGTGTATGATCAGCCACGCCATCAGTCCATGATCAGCCACGTGATCGGGGTGCATGATCGGCAACGTGATCAGTGCATGATCAGTCACGTGATCAGTACATGGTCAATCACGTGATCATTGCATGATCAGCCACGTGAACAGGGCATGATAGCCACGTCATCAGTGCATGATCAGCCACGTTGTCAGTGCATGATCTCCACGTGATCAGTGCATGATCAGTCGTGATCGGTGCACGATCAGTCACGTGACCGGTACATGTTCAGATCACGTGATCATTGCATGTTCAGCCACGCGTGAGCAGTGTATGAGAGCCGTGATTGTGCATGATAGCCACGTGATCAGTTCATGATCAGTCACGTGATCTGTGCATGATCAGTACGTGAACAGTGTATGATCAGCCACGTGTTCAGTGCATGATAAGCGCGGTTATCGGTGAATGATCAGTCACGTGATCGTGCATGATCAGCCACGTGATCAGTGCATGCTGAGTCACGTGATACTGTCTGCTGATCTGCTTGACGTGATCAGTGCGTGATTCTACGTGATCAGTGCATGATCAGCCACGTGATCAGTGCATGATTCGCCACTGCTCAGTTGAATGCCCATTGCCAGCTGAGCAGTGCATGACGTCACGTGAATCAGCTATGTTCCGTAGTTATTCATGATGACTGTTTGATTCGGTGCACTCAGCTCTTCCAGGCGGTGCCTCCAGAGGCACATGATCAGTGTATGTGATCAACGATCGGTGATCAGGCGCGTGATCAGTGCATGTACTGTCGTGATCAGTACATGATAGTCATGGGATCAGTCCATGCTCAGCCATGGTATCAGTGCATGATCAGCCACGTGATCAGTGCATAATCATTCACGTGATCTGCGCATTTCAGTCACGTGATCAGTGGATGATTGTCACGTGATTAGATCGTGATCAGCCACGTGATCAGTGCATGCTCAGTCACGTGATCAGTGCATGATACCATGATCAGAGCAGATCAGGCACGTGAAGGTGCATGATCAGCCACGTGATCAGTGCATGATCAGCCATGTGTACAGTGGTGATCAGTCACGTGATCAGCATGCACAGCCACGTGATCAGTGTACTGGGATAGTGACGTGCGATTTTGAGTGCGTTATTCAGCCTGCCCGTCTGCATGATCCGTGATCACTGTATGGTTGCCGTTATCAGTGCATGCTCAGTGTATGATCCGTGCCAGCTCAGCCATTATTCCAGCGGTGCTGATCTGCTGCGTGATCGGCACTGATCAGAATGTTCGTCAGCGCCAGGTCACGTGATCAGTGCCTGTTGATTTCGTGATTCGTGCATGATCAGCTCTTTGATCAGTGCATGATGAGTCACGTGATCAGTGCATGATCAGTCAAGTGATCAGTGCATGATGAGCCATGGTGCAATCAGTGGCCGATCAGACATGTGATCAGTGCATGATCATCCATGTGATGAGTGCATGATCAGCCGCGTGATCAGTGCATCATCAGCCACGTGATCAGTGCATCATCAGCCACGTGATCAGTGCATGATCAGCCACGTGATCAGTGCATGATCAGCCACGTGATCAGTGCATGATCAGTCACGTGATCATTGCATGAGCCAGTCAGGTGATCACGCATGATCAGCCGCGTGATCAGTGCATGATCTGTCACGTGATCAGTGAATGATCAGCTTCGTGATCAGTGCATGGTCAGCCACGTGAAGAGTGCATGATCAGCCACGTGATCGGTGCATGAAGGCCACGTGATCAGTGCATGATCAGCCACGCGTAATCAGTGCATGATCAGCCAGCGTGATCAGTGCATGATCAGCCACGTGATCAGTGCATGATCATTCACATGATGGCGCATGATCAGCCACGTGATCAGTGCATGATAGCCACGTGATCAGTGTATAATCAGCTTCGTGATGTGCATGATCAGTCACGTGATCAGTGCATGATCAGTCACGTGATCAGTGCATAATCTGCCACGTGATCGTGCATGATCAGGCAGGTTGAAGAGTTCGATGATCAGCCACGTGATCATTGCAGGATAGCACGTGATCAGTGCATGATCAGCCACGTGATCGGTGCATGATCAGCCACGTGATCGTGTGCAGTACAGAGTCTATGTGATCGGTGTATGATCAGCCCCGTGATCAGTGCATCGATCAGTACGTGATCAGTGCATGATCAGCCACGTGATGGGTGCATGTTCACAACGTGATCAGTGCATGATATCCACGTGATCAGTGCATGATCAGCCGTGATAAGTGCATGATCAGTCACGTGATCTGTGCATTATCAGTCGCGTGATCAGTGTATGATCAGACCGTGATCAGTGCATGACCGTCACCCTCGTGATTCAGTGCATGATCAAGCACGTGATCAGTGCATGATCAGCCCACGTGATCAGTGCATGATCAGTCACGTGATCAGTGCATCATCAGTCACGTGATCAGTGCATGATCAGTCCGTGATCAGTGCATGATAGCCACGTGATGTCATTCACGATCAGGAACGTGATCGGTGCATGATCAGCCACGTGATCAGTGCATGATCAGGCACGTGATCAGTGCATGATCAGTCACGTGATCAGGCATGATGATCACGTGATCAGTTCTTGATCAGCCACGTGATCAGTGCATGATCAGTCATATGATCAGTGTATGATCAGCCCACGTGATCAGTGCATGATCAACCGCGTGATCAGTGCATTGATCAGCCATGTGAGCAGTGCATGATCAGCCACGTGATCAGTCCATGATCAGTTGCGTGATCAGTAAAATGATCAGCCACGTGATCAGTGCATGATCAGCCATGTGATGAGTGCATGATCAGGCAACGTGATCAGTGCATGATCAGATCGATTCGTGATCAGTGCATGATCAGTCACGTGATCAGTGCATGATCAGCCACGTGATCAGTGCATGATAGTAACGTGATCAGTGCATGATCAGTCCCGCGTGATCAGTGCATGATCAGCCACGTGATCAGTGCATGATCAGCCACGTGATCAGTGCATGATCAGCCACGTGACCAGTGCATGATCAGTCACGTGATCAGTGCATGATCAGCCGGTGATCAGTGCATGCGTGGTCCTGTGGTCAGTGCATGATCAGTCACGTGATCAGTGTGTGATCATCGTGATCAGTGCATGATCAGGCACGTGTCAGCGTGAATAATCAGCCACGTGATCAGTGCATGAACAGCCACGTGATCAGTGCATGATCAGCCCGGTGATCGGTGCATGATCACCCGCGTGATCAGGTGTGGTGATCAGCCACGTGATCAGTGCAGGATCAGTCACGTGATCAGTTCATGATCAGTCGCGTGATCTGTGCATGATCAGCCCATGATTAGTGCATGATCAGTCGCGTGATCAGTGCGTGATCAGCCACGTGATCAGTGCATGATCAGGCACGTAATCAGTGCATGATCAGCCGCGTGATCAGTGCGTGATAGCTACGTGATCAGTGCATGATCATCACGTGATCAGTGCATGATCAGCCACGTGATCAGTGCATGATCAGGCCATGATCAGTGTATGATCAATTTATGTGATCAGTGACCATGATCAACCACGTGATCAGTGCATGTTCAGCCACGTGATCAGTGTATGATCAGCCACGTGATCAGTGCATGATCAGTCACGTGATCAGTACGCGATCAGCTTCGTGATCAGTGCATGATCAAATACGTGATCAGTGCATGATCAGTCACGTGATCAGTGTATGATCAGGCACGTGATCAGTGTATGATCAGCCGTCGTGTGCGCATGATCAGCCACGTGATCAGTGCATAATCAGTCACGTGATCAGTGCATGCACAGTCACGTGATCAGTGTATGATATGCACGTGATCAGTGGCGATCAGCCACGTAGTCGGCATGATCAGTCACGTGATCTGTGCATGATCAGCCACGTGATCAGTGCATGATCAGCCACGTGATCAGTACATGATCAGTCATGATCAGTGAAGGATCAGCCACGTGATCAGTGCATGATCAGTCACGTGATCAGTGCATGATCAGGCGTGATCAGTGCGATCAGCCACGTGATCAGTGCATGATCAGCTTCCTGATCAGTGCATGATCAACCACGTCATCAGTGCATGATCAGCCACGTGATCAGTGCATGATCACCCAGGTGATCAATGCATGATCAGCCGCGTGATCTGTGCATGATCAGTCACGTGATCAGTGCGCGATCAGCCATGTGATCAGTGCATGATCAGCCACGTGATCAGTGCATGATCAGTCACGTGATCAGTGCATGATCAGCTACGTGATCAGTTCATGATCAGCCACGTGATCAGTGCATGTGCAGTCTTGTGATCAGTGTATGATCAGTCACGTGATCAGTGCATCATAGCCACTTGATCAGTGCATGATCAGTCACGTGATCAGTGCATGATCAGCCACGTGTTCAGTGCATGTGCAGTCTCGTGATCAGTGTATGATCAGGTACGTGATCAGTGCATGATCAGCCACGTGATCAGTGCATGATCAGTAAGGTGATGAGTGCATGATCAGTCACGTGATAAGTGCATGATCAGATCGCGTGATCAGTGCATGATCAGCCACGTGATCAGTGCATGATCAGGTACGTGATCAGTGCATGATCAGTCACGTGATCAGTGCATGATCAGCCATGTGATCAGTGCATGCACAGTCACGTGACCAGTGTATGATCAGGTACGTGATCAGTGCATGATCAGCCACGTGATCAGTGCATGTTCAGCCACGTGAACAGTGCATGCACAGTCACGTTATCAGTGCATCGATCAGCCACGTGATCAGTGCATGGTACCGTGATCAGTCGCAGCGCTTCAGTCAGTGCATGATCAGTGATGATGTGCATGATCAGGCACGTGATCAGTGCATGATCATCCACGTGATCAGTGCATGATCAGCCACGTGATCAGTGCATGATCAGTCACGTGATGGGTGCATGATCAGTCGCGTGATCAGTGCGCCGATCAGTCACGTGATCAGTGCATGATCAGTTTACGTGATCTGTGCATGATCAGCCACGTGATCAGTGCATGATCAGCCACGTGATCAGTGCATGATCAGCCACGTGATCAGTGCATGATCAGCCACGTGATCAGTGCATGATCAGCCGTGATCAGTGCATGATCAGTCACGTGATCAGTGCATGATCAGCCATGTGATCAGTGCATGATCAGCCACGTGATCAGTGCATGATCAGCCACGTGATCAGTGCATGATCAGCCACGTGATCAGTGCATGATCAGTCACGTGATCAGTGCATGATCAGCCCACGTGATCAGTGCATGATCGATCCACGTGATCAGTGCATGATCAGCCACGTGATCAGTGCATGACAGTCACGTGATCAGTGCATGATCAGCCCGCGTGATCAGTGCGTGATCAGTGCATGATCCAGCCACGTGATCAGTGCATGATCAGGCGTGATCAGTGCATGATCAGTCACGTGATGGGTGCATGATCAGTCACGTGATCAGTGCATGATGATCAGCCACGTGATCAGTGCATGATCAATCACGTGATCAGTGCATGATCAGCCACGTGATCAGTGCATGATCAGCCACGTGATCAGTGCATGATCAGTCACGTGATCAGTGCATGATCAGCCACGTGATCAGTGCGCGATCAGCCCGCGTGATCGTGCATGATCAGTCACGTGATCAGTGTGCATGCATCAGTCACGTGATCAGTGTATGTGATCAGGCCGTGATCAGTGCATGATCAGCCACGTGATCAGTGCATGATCATTCACGTGATCAGTGCATGATCAGCCATGATCAGCCACGTGATCAGTGCATGATCAGGCACGTGATCAGTGCATGATAGCCGTGATCAGTGCATGATCAGTCACGTGATCAGTGCATGATCAGCACGTGATCACTGCATGATCAGCCACGTGATCGTGCATGATCAGTGCGTGATCATGATCAGCACGTGATCAGTGCATGATCAGCACGTGATCAGTGCATGATCAGCGCGTGATCAGTGCATGATCAGCCACGTGATCAGTGCATGATCAGCCGTGATTGATCATGATCAGCCACGCGTGATCAATGCATGATCAGCCACGTGAAAGTGCATGATCAGTCACGTGATCAGTGCATGATCAGTCACGTGATCAGTGCATGATCAGTCCGCGTGATCAGTGCATGATCAGCCATGTGATCAGTGCATGAGCACGTGCAGTGCGTGATCAGCCACGTGCATGATGAGCCACGTGATCAGTGCATGATCAGTCACGTGATCAGTGCATGATCAGTCCCCGTGATCAGTGCATGATCAGCCACGTGATCAGTGTGCATGATTAGCCGCGTGATCAGTGCATGATCAGCCCACGTGATCAGTGCATGATCAGTCACGTGATCAGTGCATGATCAGCCCACGTGATCAGTGCATGATCATATCGTGATCAGTGAATGATCAGTCACGTGATCAGTGCATGATCAGCCACGTGATCAGTGCGCGATCAGCCGCGTGATCAGTGCATGATCAGTCACGTGATCAGTGCATGATCAGCCACGTGATCAGTGCATGATCAGCCACGTGATCAGTGCATGATCAGCCACGTGATCAGTGCATGCTCAGCCACGTGATCAGTGCATGATAGCCACGTGATCAGTGCATGATCGATCACGTGATCAGTGCATGATCAGCCACGTGATCAGTGCATGATCAGTCACGTGATCAGTGCATGATAGCCGTGATCAGTGCATGATCAGCCACGTGATCAGTGCATGATCAGTCGCGTGATCGTGCATGATCAGCCACGTGATCAGTGCATGATCAGCCACGTGATCCCAGTGCATGATCAATCCACGTGATCAGTGTATGATCAGTCACGTGATCAGTGCATGATCAGTCGTGATCAGTGCGATCATGCGTGATCAGTGCGTGATCAGTGCATGATCAGGCATGTGATCAGTGCATGATCAGTTAGCCGTGATCAGTGCATGATCAGGCACGTGATCAGTGCATGATGTCACGTGATCTGATCGTTGCGTGATCATGATACGTGATCAGTGCATGATCAGTCACGTGATCAGTGCATGATCAGCCACGTGATCAGTGCATGATCAGTCATGTGATCAGTGCTTGATCAGCCACGTGATCAGTGCATGATCAGCCACGTGATCAGTGCATGATCAGTCACGATGATCAGTGCATGATCAGCCCGTGATCAGTGCATGATCAGCCGCGGGATCAGTGCATGATCAGCCACGTGATCAGTGTGAATGACGCCGTCAGCCACGTGATCAGTGCATGATCAGCCACGTGATCAGTGCATGATCAGCCACGTGATCTTGCATGATTAGCCACGTGATCAGTGCATGTCCAGTCAGGTGATCAGTGTGCATGATCATCCACGTGATCAGTGCATGATCAGCCACGCGATCAGTGCATGATCAGCCACGTGATCAGTGCATGAACAGTCAGGTGATCAATGCATGATATCACACGATCAGTGCATGATCAGCCAGGTGATCAGTGCATGATCAGCCATGTGATCAGTGCATGATCAGTCACGCGATCAGTGCATGTTCAGTCACGTGATCATTGCACGATCAGCCCGTGAGCAGTGCATGATCAGCCACGTGATCAGTGCATGTCAGCCAGGTGATGAGTCATCGTGGATCAGTTCTTGATCAGTCGGGTTGATCAGCGCATGATCAAATACATGATCAGTGTATGATCACCCACGTGATCAGTGCATGCGTACATTGATTTGTCCATACGACGTGACCAGTAATGATGAGTCTGGCCGTGAGCAGTGCATGATAGCCGCGTGACCAGTGCATGATCAGGTTGTTGATCAGTGCATGATGCCACGTGATCAGTGCATCATCAGCCACGATGATCAGTGAATGTTCAGCCACGTGATCAGTGCATGATCAGTCATGTGATCAGTGCATGAGCCCAGCCGGCGTGCGTCAGTGAACATGATCCAGCTACGTGATCAGTACGCGATCAGCCACGTGATCAGTGCATGATCAGTCACGATGTTGCATGATCAGTCACGTGATCAGTGCATGGTCAGACACGTGATCAGTGCATGATCAGCCACGTGATCAGTGCATGATCAGCCACGTGACTGTGCATGATAGCCACGTGATCAGTGCATGATCAATCAGCGATTGGTTCGTATGATCAGCCACGTGATCAGTGTACGATCAGCCTGCGCGATCAGTGAATGACCAGCCACGTGATCAGTGCATGATCAGCCACGTGAACAGTACAAGATCAGCCACGTAATCAATTCATGCACCGTCACGTACTCAGTACATGATCAATCACGCGATCCAGTGCATGTTCAGCCACGTGATCAGTAATGATCAGGCACGTGAAGAGTGCATTATAAGTCACGTGATCGGTATGATAGCCAAGTGACGTGCATAACAGTCATGCTTGACCAGTGTATGATACCAGCCACGGTGATCGTATGCGTGCAGAGTCACGTGATCATTTGCATGATCAGCACGTGATCAGTGCATGATCAGCCCGTGATCAGTGCATGATCCCAGCCGTGATCGTGCATGATCCAGCGTTCGGCGATCAGTGCGCGTGAGGAGTCACGTGCGTGATCGTGCATGATCAGCCATGTGATCAGTGCACATCAGTCGCGTATCGGTGTATGATCAGCTGTTGGGTCAGTGTACGATCAGCGCCGTGATCCGGTGCATGATCACCACGCGATCATTGCGCTGTCAGCCCGCGTGATCGGTGCGCGATCAGTCACGAGGCAGTGCATGAGTCGGCCCGTGATCCAGTGCGTATGCGGTCGACCGTGATCGGTGTATGATCAGCTACGTGATCGGTGCATGATCGTCGCCAGTCAGTGCGATCAGTCACGTGTGCCAGTACATGGTAGCTACGTGATCATTGCATGTTCAGCCACGTGAGCAGTGCGTGATATCGTCGATCGGTGCATGATCAGGCGGGTGATGAGTGCATGATCCAG